>NC_091344.1:23805912-23865912 GCF_038502225.1 Cherax quadricarinatus
AAACCCATACCCAGTATCAGGTAAACCCATACCCAGTATCAGGTAAACCCATACCCAATATCAGGTAAACCCATACCCAGTATCAGGTAAACCCATGTCCAGTATCAGGTAAACCCATACCCAGTATCAGGTAAACCCATACCCAGTATCAGGTAAACCCATACCCAGTATCAGGTAAACCCATACCCAGTATCAGGTAAACCCATACCCAGTATCAGGTAAACTCATACCCAGTATCAGGTAAACCCATACCCAGTATCAGGTAAACCCATACCCAGTATCAGGTAAACCCATACCCAATATCAGGTAAACCCATACCCAGTATCAGGTAAACCCATGTCCAGTATCAGGTAAACCCATACCCAGTATCAGGTAAACCCATACCAAGTATCAGGTAAACCCATACCCAGTATCAGGTAAACCCATACCCAGTATCAGGTAAACCCATACCAAGTATCAGGTAAACCCATACCCAGTATCAGGTAAACTCATACCCAGTATCAGGTAAACCCATACCCAGTATCAGGTAAACCCATACCCAGTATCAGGTAACTCATACCCAGTATCAGGTAAACCCATGTCCAGTATCAGGTAAACCCATGACTAGTATCAGGTAAACCCATGTCCATTATGAGGTAAACCCATGTCCAGTATCAGGTAAACCCATGTCCAGTATCAGGTAAACCCATGTCCATTACCAGGTAAACCCATGTCCATTATGAGGTAAACCCATGTCCATTACCAGGTAAACCCATGTCCATTATCAGGTAAACCCATGTCTTAAACCCTTCCATTTCCCCTTTTTATGATTAAAAAGGTTTCAAACCTATCTTCTTCCCTCCCCTCCCCCTCCCCTCCCCCTCCCCTCCCCCTCCCCCACTCCCGCTTCCCGCCAAAAATAAAAAAAAAATCGCGCCCACCCCTCCCTTCACCCGCCAAAAAAAAAAAAAAATAAAATAAAAAAAAGCGCGCGCCCTACCCCCCCTCTTCACTTGCCCGCCATTTCTGTCCCGCCAGCGGAAAATTGCTTCTCACTTCCCGCTCACTCGAGCAGTCATTATCTGATGGGATTTTGCATTTAAATTTGGACCATTTTTCTACCTCAGTGACTCCAAATAGCCAGGAAAATTGAAGTCGAACGAATATATCGCTTTATATTCGTGACACAAAGAGGGAGTCATTATTTTAGGGTGGCGTTAGAAGGAAGGGGTCGATTTGTTGCTATTGATAGCTAGGGTGGGGGAGGAGGGGTGGTCAGTGTCTAGCTGGGGAGGGGGAGGAGGTTAGTGTCTAGCTGTGGGGGCAGTGTTGGTGTTGATAGCTGGGGGGAGTGTTGGTGTTGATAGCTGGGGGGAGTGTTGGTGTTGATAGCTGGTAAAGTTGATAAATTAGACACATGTGCAACACTTGGGTATCTTTATTGAGGAAGCGTTTCGCCCCACAGTGGCTTCATCAGTCCATACTAAGGAGAACGGGGAAGAACAGCGAGAGAATGAGGTAATCAGTCCCTCAGCCTTGAGTCGATGTAGTCAGTCCATCAGTCTTGCAAAGAATACAGCATACGTGCGAAGAAGTAGCTTATATACCGTAGGTAGGAGAGGTGCAGCAGTCGTAGGTGGTATCACATTGAACAAAGTGCCGGTGTTGATATTTGAGGGAGTGTTAGTGTTGATAGCTGAGGGAGTGTTAGTGTTGATAGCTGAGGGAGTGTTAGTGTTGATGGCTGGGGAGTGTTGGTGTTGATAGCTGAGGGAGTCAGTGTCTAGCAGTGTGGAGTATTGAAGTGACAATAAAGGGAAAGAAAAGGCTGTGGGTCCGGATAAGGTGTGTCCAAGAGTGCTGGGATGTACAGATCAGCTAGCGTCACCACTAACTCTCATCTGTTAGCACTGTCTAGCACAGTGTAAATGACCTTCTCTGTGGAAAGAGGCAAATGTAGTCCCTGTTCACAAAAAGAAGAGCAGAGCGGAAATCAGCAACTACGGTACGGTGTCACTCCTGTCAATCATTGACAAGATCCCTGAGACAGGAATCTCACGGCAGATGACAATTTGAGAGTAAGACACATGTGCAACATCTGGGTATCTTTATTGTAGACGTTTCGCCATCCAGTGGCTTTATCAATACAAATTCCAGGACATAACTTGAAGACAGTAGAACTATGTACAGAAGATGAGGTAATCAGTCCCTCAACCTAGGAGTAGGTGCGAACAGCACCATAGTCGTGGAGATTCTGAAGCAGAAGAAAGAATCCTGGCGCTTATATAGTAACGTCAGGTGAAGCAGACGAGGGCAAATTCACTGGTGGGCGGGATTCCCCAGTGGAAGTAGGTCCTTCCCAAAGAGATGGGTTAGTTGTAGTAGTAGTAGTTGTCGTAGTTGTGAAGGTTATGTACATGTCCTCAGAATTAAGATTCCATGATGTTGCAGTGTCTGACAAGTTGTGTACGAATGGTATATAATACCGACAAGATGAGAGTAAGACACATGTGCAACATCTGGGTATCTTTATTGTAGACGTTTCGCCATCCAGTGGCTTTATCAATACAAATTCCAGGACATAACTTGAAGACAGTAGAACTATGTACAGAAGATGAGGTAATCAGTCCCTCAACCTAGGAGTAGGTGCGAACAGCACCATAGTCGTGGAGATTCTGAAGCAGAAGAAAGAATCCTGGCGCTTATATAGTAACGTCAGACACTGCAACATCATGGAATCTTAATTCTGAGGACATGTACATAACCTTCACAACTACGACAACTACTACTACTACAACTAACCCATCTCTTTGGGAAGGACCTACTTCCACTGGGGAATCCCGCCCACCAGTGAATTTGCCCTCGTCTGCTTCACCTGACGTTACTATATAAGCGCCAGGATTCTTTCTTCTGCTTCAGAATCTCCACGACTATGGTGCTGTTCGCACCTACTCCTAGGTTGAGGGACTGATTACCTCATCTTCTGTACATAGTTCTACTGTCTTCAAGTTATGTCCTGGAATTTGTATTGATAAAGCCACTGGATGGCGAAACGTCTACAATAAAGATACCCAGATGTTGCACATGTGTCTTACTCTCATCTTGTCGGTATTATATACCATTCGTACACAACTTGTCAGACACTGCAACATCATGGAATCTTAATTCTGAGGACATGTACATAACCTTCACAACTACGACAACTACTACTACTACAACTAACCCATCTCTTTGGGAAGGACCTACTTCCACTGGGGAATCCCGCCCACCAGTGAATTTGCCCTCGTCTGCTTCACCTGACGTTACTATATAAGCGCCAGGATTCTTTCTTCTGCTTCAGAATCTCCACGACTATGGTGCTGTTCGCACCTACTCCTAGGTTGAGGGACTGATTACCTCATCTTCTGTACATAGTTCTACTGTCTTCAAGTTATGTCCTGGAATTTGTATTGATAAAGCCACTGGATGGCGAAACGTCTACAATAAAGATACCCAGATGTTGCACATGTGTCTTACTCTCATCTTGTCGGTATTATATACCATTCGTACACAACTTGTCAGACACTGCAACATCATGGAATCTTAATTCTGAGGACATGTACATAACCTTCACAACTACGACAACTACTACTACTACAACTAACCCATCTCTTTGGGAAGGACCTACTTCCACTGGGGAATCCCGCCCACCAGTGAATTTGCCCTCGTCTGCTTCACCTGACGTTACTATATAAGCGCCAGGATTCTTTCTTCTGCTTCAGAATCTCCACGACTATGGTGCTGTTCGCACCTACTCCTAGGTTGAGGGACTGATTACCTCATCTTCTGTACATAGTTCTACTGTCTTCAAGTTATGTCCTGGAATTTGTATTGATAAAGCCACTGGATGGCGAAACGTCTACAATAAAGATACCCAGATGTTGCACATGTGTCTTACTCTCATCTTGTCGGTATTATATACCATTCGTACACAACTTGTCAGACACTGCAACATCATGGAATCTTAATTCTGAGGACATGTACATAACCTTCACAACTACGACAACTACTACTACTACAACTAACCCATCTCTTTGGGAAGGACCTACTTCCACTGGGGAATCCCGCCCACCAGTGAATTTGCCCTCGTCTGCTTCACCTGACGTTACTATATAAGCGCCAGGATTCTTTCTTCTGCTTCAGAATCTCCACGACTATGGTGCTGTTCGCACCTACTCCTAGGTTGAGGGACTGATTACCTCATCTTCTGTACATAGTTCTACTGTCTTCAAGTTATGTCCTGGAATTTGTATTGATAAAGCCACTGGATGGCGAAACGTCTACAATAAAGATACCCAGATGTTGCACATGTGTCTTACTCTCATCTTGTCGGTATTATATACCATTCGTACACAAGATGACAATTTCTCGACTACAACTCACTACTTTGTGACCGTCAATATGGCTTCAGGAAAGGTTACTCTGTTGCTGATCTGCTGTTAAACTTCTCCACTAAGTGGCACCAGTCACTGGATGAATCCAAAGTCAGCTGTGTGGTAGCACTGGACATTGCTGGTGCTTTCCTCCGAGTATGGCAAAAGGGACTCTTATCAAAACTGCAAGCACTGGGAATTGAAAGCTCTACACTGTCTCAGTGATTACCTTCAGGAGTAGTTCTCCACATGACAGAGTCAGCAAGACATCCTACTGTGGCAAGTGTTCCACAAGGAAGCGTGCTGGGACCATTGTTATGGAATGTCCCTACTTCAACGACCTTCTTCATCTCATCTCAGAATCCCTTGCGTATGCAGACGACTGCACTCTGACATTTACTTATCCAAGAGAGGAAATGCCAGCTGCACTAATATCAATCACCAGCTTACAGGTATATCAGCCTGGGGTAAATGATGGCAGGTCATATTTGGTCATGAGAAAACACAGATAAAGATGGTCTCTAGACACCATGATAGTAATGATGGTGCAGTGGTAAGAATGAATGGGAAATTATTGATGCCCGGGGACAAGGCGGATGTCCTAGGAGTGAAATTCGCCTTCAAAATATCTATGAAGAATCACGTAGCAAGTCTTACAAGCAAGGCAGCCAAGAAGCTGTATCTCGCATCTGCTCGACAGTAGAGGATGCAAGACTCTGTACGAGGCGCAAATACATTCACACCCTGAATATGCTCCGCTTCCTTGGATTGCCTGCCCTCTGTCTCATCTACAGACTTCTTGACAGAATAGAAAACAGAGCAAGACGACTCATCTCTCGCCTGGACCCAGCCTGAATAGATGTCATTTCAGCAGAGCCTTCAACACCGGAGAGACGAGGGTGGCCAAACTGTTATGTACAAAGCCAACATTGTCAAGTACTACACTTGGCTCCACTTCGAGGACACCGAGAAGTGAACTTCTACACCACAAGACGGGCAGTAAGCAGCAACTCCACTCTGACTGTAACCTTCTCCAGAACATCACTTCATCTGAGATCATTTATTCCCAGGATGACACGGGTCTGGAACATGTTCGTACAACGTAACATCGATGACCAAATAAAATCGCTGGCCCCACAGCTGCCTCCAGTTTCACCCCGTTCCGTATTTGTGTGTCTTGTGACAATAAAAAGGCTTTCAAATGAGCTGATGTAGGCAACAACTCCTTGTTTGTAAATAAAGTTAGGAACCTTAACCAAACCTTGTAAAACCCTGTGTTAAGAGAGAGAGAGAGAGAGAGAGAGAGAGAGAGAGAGAGAGAGAGAGAGAGAGAGAGAGAGAGAGACCGGGAAACAGTACCAATATTGATCTCGTGGATAAGAGAGACTGTCTCTACAATATTGATTTGATAATGTGTATTTTTGAAAGACCTGAATATTGCAATATACCCCAGAACTCCCCTCCACCCCCCCCAGCACCCCCAGCCCCCTCGGCCACCCAGCACCTAAAGTCACCCCAACCCCCAGGATCCCCCCCCCCCCTCCAAATCCCATCACTCAAATAGATGATCTGATCTGAGAGAGAGAGAGAGAGAGAGAGAGAGAGAGAGAGAGAGAGAGAGTCTTCTCTTTACCTTCATGCTACTGGGCGAAACGTTCTCCCAGTTAAAGTTTTACTCTGGAAGGTGAATCTTTCTTCTCCTGAATTTTCTTTATCTTCTTTCTTCTTCTTTTTTTTTCTTCATTATTATTATTATTATTATTATTATTATTATTATTATTATTATTATTATTATTATTATTATTATTATTATTATTATACTAAGAGTTGTATAATTTTTATGATAATAATGACAATAATTATTATTACTATTATTAGAACCCTCAGTTCTATTATTTATATACAGAAATTTAAATATTTTTTTTACTGTATAGGTTGTGTGTGTGTGTGTGTGTGTGTGTGTGTGTGTGTGTGTGTGTGTGTGTGTGTGTGTGTGTGTGTGTGTGTGTGTGTGTGTGTGTGTGTGTATGTGTGTGTGTGTGTGTGTGTTTGTGTGTGTGTGTGTGTGTGTGTGTGTGTGTGTGTGTGTGTGTGTATGTGTGTGTGTGTGTGTGTGTTTGTGTGTGTGTGTGTGTGTGTGTGTGTGTGTGTGTGTGTGTGTGTGTGTGTGTGTGTGTGTGTGTGTGTGTATGTGTGTGTGTGTATGTGTGTGTGTGTGTATGTGTATGTGTGTGTGTGTGTGTGTGTGTGTGTGTGTGTGTGTGTGTGTGTGTGTGTGTGTGTGTGTGTGTTGGTCCATGACCGGCTGAGAGACCAGCAAATGCGGCAATGAAAATTTCCAGACTTGGTAAATGGCCGCTGGAAGCCATTGGACTGGTCGCTTACAGAACCCCTCCATTCTGGCTTTTATAGCTGGCAGCAAACCTCAGCTGCGGCACCCTCTCCACGCTCCACATTTACAGCTAACAGCTAACTCTTATCGGGCGAAGCTAACGGCGTTCTCAGCCCATTCCTCATCACGGGAATGAGAGATAAGAGAGGCGGGGCTAGCAGTGTTTCTCACCAGCGGTTGTCTTCAGTGATATGGTTCCTGGGATCTTCCCCAGGCTGCCTTCAGTGACATGGTTCCTGGGGGAAGCCCCCAGGCTGTCTTCAGTGAGATGGTTCATGGGATCTTTTCCAGGCTGTCTTCAGTGACATGGTTCCTGGGGGAAGCCCCCAGGCTGTCTTCAGTGAGATGGTTCATGGGATCTTCTCCAGGCTGTCTTCAGTGACATGGTTCCTGGGGGAAGCCCCCAGGCTGTCTTCAGTGAGATGGTTCATGGGATCTTCTCCAGGCTGTCTTCAGTGACATGGTTCCTGGGGGAAGCCCCCAGGCTGTCTTCAGTGAGATGGTTCCTGGAGTCTTCCCCAGGCTGCCTTCAGTGACATGGTTCCTGGGGGAAGCCCCCAGGCTGTCTTCAGTGAGATGGTTCATGGGATCTTCTCCAGGCTGTCTTCAGTGACATGGTTCCTGGGGGAAGCCCACAGGCTGTCTTCAGTGAGATGGTTCCTGGAGTCTTCCCCAGGCTGCCTTCAGTGACATGGTTCCTGGGGGAAGCCCCCAGGCTGTCTTCAGTGAGATGGTTCCTGGAGTCTTCCCCAGTCTGCCTTCAGTGACATGGTTCCTGGGGGAAGCCCCCAGGCTGTCTTCAGTGAGATGGTTCCTGTGGTCTTCACCAGGCTGTCTTCAGTGAGATGGTTCCTGTGGTCTTCACCAGGCTGTCTTCAGTGAGATGGTCCTGGGGTCTTCCGAAGTCTGTGTTCAGTCAGGGTATTTCGGGTTAGTTGTAAATTGTTCCAGCCACGGTACTGCAAGTTAGTTGTAAATTGTTCCAGCCACAGTACTGTAAGTTAGTTGCAAATTGTTCCAGCCACCATATTGTCCATTATTATTCTTTTAAACAAGGTTAATCAATATAGCCACCGCCTCTCTTGTCGTAACCTGGACAACTGTAGGGGGATTTTGGAACGGATTTTATCCATACGTTTAATACCGTCTTAGTCTCAGCTTTCCCCTCTTGCTAGGAGGCTCCTGGGACTAATAAGACTCTAATGGAGGTATCAACATGCACGGCAAGGAAGCCTAGCACCCAGCTAGTCACTGCTCTCAACTTTTTAAATTGTAATAGCGTTCGTACGAGGCAGCTGGAGTGTTCGTACGAGGCAGCTGGGGTGTTCGTACGAGGCAGCTGGGGTGTTTGTACGAGGCAGCTGGGGTGTTCGTACGAGGCAGCTGGGGTGTTTGTACGAGGCAGCTGGGGTGTTCGTACGAGGCAGCTGGGGTGTTCGTACGAGGCAGCTGGGGTGTTTGTACGACGTAGCTAGTGTTCATACGAGGCAGCAAGGATGTTCAGTACGAGGCAGTGAGTGTTCATACGAGGTTCATTTATTACAGCAGCTGACTGGGTAGAAGGCTGAGCCAGAGAGGCTGACCAGGCTGGCTGCTGTGGCAGATATATGTGACTCAGGAATTATCACTGGAATTCTCTTGGTCTGACAAATGTGAGCTGTCTTACAGGGCGCCCAGGAGGCCTTTAAAAGGCCCAGGAATACTTTAAAGGAACCAGGATGCTTTTAAACTGCCAAAGAAGGCCAAGAGGCCTTCTAAAAGGCCCTATAGGCCTTTTAAAACACCCTGGGTGACCTTTAAAGGCCGAAGAACCCAATATTACTTTCAATTTAATGTCGACTCCTGACACGACTCGCATAACACGTTTCTCTCACCACCTGGGCAGGTTCTTCTGGCCAATGCTACCGGAAGCTCACGGGAGAAAGAGGCTTCGTTAACGCAGAGGAATGAGAGGTCAGAGGGTCACGGGAGAAGGTCAAGAAGACGGGTCTCACATAGGTCATTACCATGGGTGACTACGAGGATCGTTATCATGGATGACTAGAGGGGCTATTACCATGGTTAACCAAAGGGGTCATTACCATGGCTAATCACAGGGGTCATTACCATGGTTAACCACAGGGGTCATTACCATGGTTAACCAAAGGGGTCATTACCATGGTTAACAACAGGGGTCATTGCCATGGTTAACCAAAGGGGTCATTACCATGATTAACCAAAGGGGTCATTACCATTGTTAACCACAGGGGTTATTACCATGATTAACCAAAGGGGTCATCACCAAGGTTAACCAAAGGGGTCATTATCATGATTAACCAAAGGGGTCATTACCATGGTTAACCACAGGGGTCATTACCATGGTTAACCACAGGGGTCATTACCATGGTTAACCACAGGGGTCATTACCGTGGTTAACCACAGGGGTCATTACAATGGTTAACCACAGGGGTCATTACCAAGGTTAACCAAAGGAGTCATTACTATGATTAACCAAAGGGGTCATTAACATGGTTAACCACAGGTGTCATTACCATGGTTAACCACAGGGGTCATTACCGTGGTTAACCACAGGGGTCATTACCATGGTTAACCACAGGGGTCATTACCGTTGTTAACCACAGGGGTCATTACCATGGTTAACCACAGGGGTCATTACCGTGGTTAATCACAGGGGTCATTACCATGGTTAATCACAGGGGTCATTACCGTGGTTAATCACAGGGGTCATTACCGTGGTTAACCACAGGGGTCATTACCGTGGTTAATCACAGGGGTCATTACCATGGTTAACCACAGGGGTCATTACCGTGGTTAATCACAGGGGTCATTACCATGGTTAACCACAGGGGTCATTACCGTGGTTAATCACAGGGGTCATTACCGTGGTTAACCACAGGGGTCATTACCGTGGTTAACCTCTCAGACAATATCACTTCCTCACCTCCGCTGTAACTTCTAAATAAGATACCAGACATACTAAGCAAATATCCTAAATTTTCTTGCAATAGATAAGATAATTGTTGATGTAAATCCAGATGTACTCCTGTTAATCCTTTGCGTATACATACGCTCTTGCGCTACCATCTATATGATGGATACGAGGTACACAGTAAACTAGCCACTATCATCCACAGGATGGACACGAGGTACACAGTAAACTAGCCACTATCATCCACAGGATGGACACAAGATACACAATAAACTAGCCACTATCATCCACAGGATGGACACGAGGTACACAGTAAACTAGCCACTATCATCCACAGGATGGACACGAGATATACAATAAACTAGCCACTATCATCCACAGGATGGACACAAGATACACAATAAACTAGCCACTATCATCCACAGGATGGACACAAGATACACAATAAACTAGCCACTATCATCCACAGGATGGACACGAGATATACAATAAACTAGCCACTATCATCCACAGGATGGACACAAGATACACAATAAACTAGCCACTATCATCCACAGGATGGACACAAGATACACAATAAACTAGCCACTATCATCCACAGGATGGACACGAGATATACAATAAACTAGCCACTATCATCCACAGGATGGACACGAGATACACAATAAACTAGCCACTATCATCCACAGGATGAACACGAGATATACAATAAACTAGCCACTATCATCCACAGGATGGACACGAGATATACAATAAACTAGCCACTATCATCCACAGGATGGACACGAGATACACAATAAACTAGCCACTATCATCCACAGGATGGACACGAGATATACAATAAACTAGCAACTATCATCCACAGGATGGACACGAGATATACAATAAACTAGCAACTATCATCCACAGGATGGACACGAGATACACAATAAACTAGCCACTATCATCCACAGGATGGACACAAGATATACAGTAAACTAGCCAATATCATCCACAGGATGGACACGAGATATACAATAAACTAGCCACTATCATCCACAGGATGGACACGAGATACACAATAAACTAGCCACTATCATCCACAGGATGGACACGAGATATACAATAAACTAGCCACTATCATCCACAGGATGGACACAAGATATACAATAAACAAGCCACTATCATCCACAGGATGGACACGAGATACACAATAAACTAGCCACTATCATCCACAGGATGGACACGAGATATACAGTAAACTAGCCACTATCATCCACAGGATGGACACGAGATATACAATAAACTGTGTGGTGAATGGTTTGAAAAACCGACAAGTTGAAGATTGAGACACTTATGCAGCATATGGGAATCTTTATTCAGGAAACGTTTCGCCACACAGTGGCTTCATCAGTCCAATACAAAGAGGAAGGCGTAAGGAGAGGAGGAGTATGAGGTAATCAGTCCCTCAACCTGGAGTCGATGTGTTCAGTCCATCAATCTTGTAGAATGTACAGCATAGGGCCGTAGACGTGGCTTATATACTGTAGTGAGGTGAGGTGAAGCAGGCGGAGGCGGGGTCATAGTGGTACCATCCACTAGACATACAATAAACTAGCCACTATTATTCACAGGATGGACACGACATATACAATAAACTAGCCACTATCATCCACAGGATGGACACGAGATATACAATAAATTAGCCACTATCATCAACAGGATGAACACGAGATACGCAATAAACTAGCAATTATCATCCACAGGATGGACACGAGATATACAATAAACTAGCCACTATCATCCACAGGATGGACACGAGGTACACAGTAAACTAGTCACTATCATCCACAGGATGGACACGAGATATACAATAAACTAGCCACTATCATCCACAGGATGGACACGAGGTACACAGTAAATTAGCCACTACCATCCACAGGATGGACACGAGATATACAATAAACTAGCCACTATCATCCACAGGATGGACACGAGATATACAATAAACTAGCCACTATCATCCACAGGATGGACACGAGGTACACAGTAAACTAGCCACTATCATCCACAGGATGGACACGAGATATACAATAAACTAGCCACTATCATCCACAGGATGGACACGAGACATACAATAAACTAGCCACTATCATCCACAGGATGGACACGAGACATACAATAAACTAGCCACTATCATCCACAGGATGGACACGAGACATACAATAAACTAGCCACTATCATCCACAGGATGGACACGAGACATACAATAAACTAGCCACTATCATCCACAGGATGGACACGAGACATACAATAAACTAGCCACTATCATCCACAGGATGGACACGAGACATACAATAAACTAGCCACTATCATCCACAGGATGGACACGAGACATACAATAAACTAGCCACTATCATCCACAGGATGGACACGAGACATACAATAAACTAGCCACTCCACTGGCAAAATCTTTAAAAATAAAATAGCTATCTGCGAGAGTCATTCTCATCCCTCACATTACTTACTCTCGCCTTGACAGTAAACAGTGGGGGTGACCTGACCCCATTTGACCCGTGTCAACGGAGGTCACGGCTTCCTCGGGAAAGATGAGGTTGTGGCTGCGTCTCAACCAGTAAGTAATGGTGGCCAGTGTCTACAAATTGGTGGTGTTGGTTGACCTGAAGAGACCGCCGCAATGGGTTGTGGAGGAGGGAGGTGGGGGTTGTTGGTGTTGAGGTAGAACTGGAGGAACACTGAGGTGACAGTGTAGGAAGGAGGGGCTTCTGTTGTGCCTCCAGTAGCAGTAACGGGGATAGTGATAATAGGAGTAACAGATGTAACAGTAGCAGCAGCATCAGCAACAGGAGTAGCAGCAATAACAACAGTAGCAATATCAGTAGCAGCAGTAGCAGAGGTAGCGATAAAAAGAGCAGCAATAAAAGCAGCAGCATTATTAACGACAGCAGAAGCAGCAGTAGCAGTAACAGTAGCAGTAGCAGCAATAGCAGTAACGGCAGTAGGATGAGCGTCGGCTCTGGCTAACAGCAGGGATAATCAGAGGCTGTGGAACCACCACCACCACCACCACCACTACCACCACCACCATTACTATCACCACCACCACTACCACCACCACCATTACTATCACCACCGCCACTTCCACCACCAACATTACTATCACCACCACTACTACCACTGCTATCATCACTACCACCTCCACTTCCACCACCACCATTACTATCACCACCACCACTACCACTGCTATCATCACTACCACCTCCACTACCACCACTACTACTACCATTCCACTGGTGCCTTCAGCAACTGGGACAGTGGAAGGGTGAAATGCTTCCTAGGTCTTATAGGAAGGTGCTGGCATTCTGGAGGGGGCAATGTGGCACTGATAGGAGAGATGTGGCACTGGTGGGAGGGATGTGGCACTGATGGGAAGGTTTCGGCACTGAGGGGAGGGATGTGACACTGGTGAGAGGGATGTGACACTGGGGGAAGGATGTGGCACTGGAGGGGGATGTGACACTGTAGGGGAGAGATGTGGCACTGTAAGAGAGGGATGTGGCTCTGTAGGAGAGGGATATGACAATTTAGGGAGAGTTGTGACACTGGGGGAAAGATGTGGCACTGGTGGGAAGGATGTGGCACTGGGAGAGGGATGTGGCACTGGGTGGAAGGATGTGGCACTGAGGGGGGGAGGGCCTGCGGTCTGGCTGTTTACTGCTCATCCTCGATTGATTTTCAAAGGTGCCAGTTGTGGCATCGATCTCCCAGCCTCCCCACCCTTCCTTGGCACCTTCCTTGGCACCCTCCTTAAGGTCCTGCAACACTGGCACTTTACACTCATTATACGTGCGTTTCTGGAGACACTTAATTGTTTACGTCCACTTTATGTCCAGGGTACTACTAGTGTGAGTGCCAGTAGTTAGTATGTTTACGGCCTAAGTGGCACTGTTCCTCTTAGAATATGACTCTGCTTCTCTATACTACACATAATACCACGTCTCCCTCGCTTTCTCTCTCTCATAGGTACTACCCTTTCCAGGTCGTTCCTCTATTCAAGCAGTTATCTGAGTCATTTATTATCTAGAGGATGGTTGGGTAAATTAGTTTAAAGTTTATCTACTACACGAGGGTCATTAAGGCTGAATGTCACCTTGAACATTAAAATGGTATAAAATACCGACAGGTTGTTAGGTAAGACACATATGCAACAGTTAGGTATCTTTATTATGAAACGTTTCGCCTACACAGTAGGCTTCTTCAGTCAAGTACAGAAAAGTTGATAGAAGCAGAAGATACTTGAAGACGATGTAATCAGTCCATCACCCTTAAAGTTTTGAGGTGGTCAGTCCCTCAGTCTGGAGAAGAGCATTGTTCCATAGTATGAAACAATATGGAGACGAAGTGACAGAATGGAGCTTTTTATAGTGCCAAGAGGTGAGACGTAGGCCACTAGGAGAGGTAAGAACTCAGATGTTGAGAGGTCATGTCCCTCTCAAATCCAGCCCCTCTCACTAGTGGAAGTTGTCGAAGTTGATTGCAGGTCTGTACCAAGATACCCTTGTGTTGCAGTGTCTGACAGATTGAACATTAAAATGGTATAAAATACCGACAGGTTGTTAGGTAAGACACATATGCAACAGTTAGGTATCTTTATTATGAAACGTTTCGCCTACACAGTAGGCTTCTTCAGTCAAGTACAGAAAAGTTGATAGAAGCTTCTATCAACTTTTCTGTACTTGACTGAAGAAGCCTACTGTGTAGGCGAAACGTTTCATAATAAAGATACCTAACTGTTGCATATGTGTCTTACCTGAATGTCACCTGTTCACCACCAGTCACGAACACTTTAATACCTAAAATAGTGATTAACCTCTCAATCTGTGTGTATACACTGAGAAATATACGCCTCTCAGCGTATATACATTACCGTATGAATGTGAATTATCTCTTAATATGACCTCTGGCGATGGCCCCCGCGCCTCGGTCGCAGACAAGTTCTATAAACCAGAAAAGAATAGTATATGGAAGCCAAGAAAATAGCGAACATAGGTAGAGCATAATTCCGTCTGATCGACATGCCTTGTTACGTTTTCTGGAGACGATATTATAACCAACATTCGTGCCAGAGTGCAAAACCTTAAACTGGCTTCCGTTTCACATTCATTCGGTAGGGTATATACATTGAGAGGTGTATATTTCTCAGTGTATATACACAGATTGAGAGGTTAATCAATATATATATATATATATATACATATACATATATATATATACATATATATATATATATATATACATATATATACATATATACATATATATACATATTTTTTTATTTATTATCACACCGGCCGATTCCCACCAAGGCAGGGTGGCCCGAAAAAGAAAAACTTTCACCATCATTCACTCCATCACTGTCTTGCCAGAAGGGTGCTTTACACTACAGTTTTTAAACTGCAACATTAACACCCCTCCTTCAGAGTGCAGGCACTGTACTTCCCATCTCCAGGACTCAAGTCCGGCCTGCCGGTTTCCCTGAACCCCTTCATAAATGTTACTTTGCTCACACTCCAACAGCACGTCAAGTATTAGGTTGTAGGTTGGTAGACAGCAACCACCCAGGGAAGTACTACCGTCCTGCCAGATGACTGTGAAACAGAAACCTGTAACTGTTTTGCATGATGGTAGGATTGCTGGTTTCTTTTTCTGTCTCATAAACACGCTAAGATAACAGGGATATCTTGCTACTCCTACTTACACTTTGGTCACACTTCACAGACACGCACATGCATATATATATATACATACATCTAGGTTTTTCTCCTTTTTCTAAATAGCTCTTGTTCCTCTTTATTTCTTCTATTGTCCATGGAGAAGTGGAAAAGAATCTTTCCTCCGTAAGCCATGCGTGTCGTATGAGGCGACTAAAATGCCGGGAGCAATGGGCTAGTAACCCCTTCTCCTGTAGACATTTACTAAAAAAGAGAAGAAGAAAAACTTTATATATTTATATATATATATATATATATATATATATATATATATATATATATATATATATATATATATATATATATCATATTACAGTGCCAGCACCCCTTACTTCCCCTCTCTCTCTCCCCTCCCTCACCACATTACCCCCGTCCTTCCTCCCCCTCCCTCCAGAATACCTCCACCACCCCCTCCTCTCACTGCTACAGTGATCACGGGTTCTCCAAACAAGAAGTCACTGTCTGCCGACTCAAAGGAAACAGTGCCTGTGTATGCGTGTCTGTATGTGTGTATGCTTGTATGTATGTGTGTGTATATAAACTTACGATCTGTTAAAATACATTTCTTAGTGTATATACATTGGCAAGCATATGTGAATATATATATGCATATATATATATATATATATATATATATATATATATATATATATATATATATATATATATATATATATATATATATATATATATATACAAAACAACCACTGTGAAAGAATAGAGAAGTTCCAAGCGCGTTCGCGACTACTCACATTATCAAGGAACAATGAAAGTAAAGCTTCAAAGGAAGGTATATAAAGGGGTAGCCCACACCTCACTATCAGATCCCACAACAACGAAACACCTGACGCGAGACAGCAGGCCCGCCGGCCCAACTAGACAGGTCCTTCATACAACCCACCAACAAACTATTCTACCCAAGAAATAAGAAATTTAAAAAATTATTATTTGTCCAATGTATTATTAAATTCTTCCCAAATTCTATTAATTATAAATGGATCTAATTTATATAAACCAAAGGAAATATTCATATTATTGTCAAAACTGCTTTTTATGAAACAAGATTCAATTATATTCCTGTCGACCATGGACTTGCTTGATACTACTTTCTCAACTTTTTGAAAATCAATTGGATGGTTAAAATCTCTTACATGAATAAATTAAGCATTGGAAGGGTATCTTGGTACAGACCTACAATCAACTTCGACAACCTCTACTAGTGAGAACGGCTGGATTTGAGAGGGACCTGACCTCCCAACATCTGAGTTCTTACCTCTTCTAGTGACCTACGTCTCACCTGTTGGCGCTATATAAAGCTCCATCCTGCCACTTCATCTCCATATTGTTTCATTCTATGGAACAATGCTCTTCTCCAGACTGAGGGACTGACCACCTCAAAACTTTAAGGGTGATGGACTGATTACATCGTCTTCAAGTATCTTCTGCTTCTATCAACTTTTCTGTACTCGACTGAAGAAGCCTACTGTGTAGGCGAAACGTTTCGAAATAAAGATACCTAACTGTTGCATATGTGTCTTACCTGTTTACTGTGATCTTATTGCATATATATATATATATATATATATATATATATATATATATATATATATATATATATATATATATATATATATATATATATATATATATATATATATATATATATATATATATATATATATATATATATATATATATATATATATATATATATGTGTGTGTGTGTGTGTGTGTATGTATATAAATATATATGTATATACACAGATATACACACACATCTCAGTATATATACAATGACACATATACACACAGTATATATACACACTGCCTGAACCAACAGCATCACTGCAGTCATAAGATTTTTTCTCCACCGTATTTTAAAAACCCACTCAAAAAAAAATTAATAATACCACTTCCAAAATTCCCCAGCCTCGCCTTTTTTGACCAGCGTCCCGAAGATTGAAATATATCTTTTTAAACATCATTATAACTGAATTTAGACTCTACAATGAATGGTGTATAGTGAAAGATAAAAAAAACGGATTGTGGATAGCCAGTGGCCTTTAAAATAATTAAGTAAAAGGTAATTTTGGAATGGGAAGCCATTTTCTGAAGGGATTTCCTGAAGATGAGGGAAATATTCATTGAAATTTGTAGAAAAATGAAGAGAAAAAATGGAACGTGATAAATGGTGAAGCGGAGAGAATAATAAAGAGATGAGGGGGGAGAGGGGTGCTTTAGTGGACCTCAGAGCTCACAAGGAGAGAACCCGGCATCAATCCCGGGCGTAAAGTAAAAGGACACAAGTGCAACTAATGTGACATTTATTGTGGCAACGTTTCGCTCTCCAGGAGCTTTATCAAGCCATTACAAACAATAAAGCTCCTGGAGAGCGAAACGTTGCCACAATAAATGTCACATTAGTTGCACTTGTGTCCTTTTACTTTACATATTGTCGGTAATTCTACCAACTTTATTACAATCCCGGGCGTGTCGGAGTGTTCAGGAGTGTCTCCTTGCACCTACTGTGCCCTGTTCACCTAGCAGTGAGTAGGTACCAGGGTGTTAGATTCTCTAAATCTGCTGCCCCTGACTGCTTAGCTGCAGATTCGTACCCAAGCCTCTTATAACCTGCTACACCTGACAGCAGTAGATAGGTACCCTAGCCTCTTATAACCTGCTGCACCTGACAGCAGTAGATAGGTACCCTAGCCTCTTATAACCTGCTGCACCTGACAGCAGTAGATAGGTACCCTAGCCTCTTATAACCTGCTGCACCTGACAGCAGTAGATAGGTACCCTAGCCTCTTATAACCTGCTGCACCTGACAGCAGTAGATAGGTACCCTAGCCTCTTATAACCTGCTGCACCTGACAGCAGTAGATAGGTACCCTAGCCTCTTATAACCTGCTGCACCTGACAGCAGTAGATAGGTACCCAAGCCTCTTATAACCTGCTGCACCTGACAGCAGTAGATAGGTACCCTAGCCTCTTATAACCTGCTGCACCTGACAGCAGTAGATAGGTACCCAAGCCTCTTATAACCTGCTGCACCTGACAGCAGTAGATAGGTACCCTAGCCTCTTATAACCTGCTGCACCTGACAGCAGTAGATAGGTACCCTAGCCTCTTATAACCTGCTGCACCTGACAGCAGTAGATAGGTACCCAAGCCTCTTATAACCTGCTGCACCTGACAGCAGTAGATAGGTACCCTAGCCTCTTATAACCTGCTACACCTGACAGCAGTAGATAGGTACCCTAGCCTCTTATAACCTGCTGCACCTGACAGCAGTAGATAGGTACCCTAGCCTCTTATAACCTGCTACACCTGACAGCAGTAGATAGGTACCATAGCCTCTTATAACCTGCTGCACCTGACAGCAGTAGATAGGTACCCTAGCCTCTTATAACCTGCTGCACCTGACAGCAGTAGATAGGTACCCTAGCCTCTTATAACCTGCTGCACCTGACAGCAGTAGATAGGTACCCTAGCCTCTTATAACCTGCTGCACCTGACAGCAGTAGATAGGTACCCTAGCCTCTTATAACCTGCTGCACCTGACAGCAGTAGATAGGTATCCTAGCCTCTTATAATCTGCTGCACTTGACAGCAGTAGATAGGTACCCTAGCCTCTTATAACCTGCTGCACCTGACAGCAGTAGATAGGTACCCTAGCCTCTTATAACCTGCTGCACCTGACAACAGTAGATAGGTACCCTAGCCTCTTATAACCTGCTGCACCTGACAGCAGTAGATAGGTACCCTAGCCTCTTATAACCTGCTGCACCTGACAGCAGTAGATAGGTACCCTAGCCTCTTATAACCTGCTGCACCTGACAGCAGTAGATAGGTACCCTAGCCTCTTATAACCTGCTGCACCTGACAGCAGTAGATAGGTGCCCTAGCCTCTTATAACCTGCTGCCCCTATCTTCACCTAGCAATAATAAGTACCACGCAGGGACTCGACTCTTGTGATTGGTATCCTGGGCAAGGAACTAAGCCTGTGGAAAGAAGCGACACAGTATCTGGCCTCCTGGCCTCCTGGCCTCCTGACATCCTGGCCTCCTGGCTTCCTGGTTTCCTGACCTCCTGGCATTCTGGCCTCTGACCTCCTGGCATCCTGGCCTCCTGGCTTCCTGGCCTCCTGACCTTCTGACCTCCTGGCCTCCTGGCTTCCTGGCTTTCTAACCTCCTGGCATCCTGGCCTCCTGGTTTTCTGACCTCCTGACCTTCTGACCTATTGGTATCCTGGCTTCGTGGTTTCCTGGCCTCCTGACCTCCTGGCGTCCTCTTCCGTAACTAGGCGGTCCACAGTATTTTAAAACACGCCAGCGGTCTCCCACCGAGGTAGGGCGACCCGAAAACGAAAAAGAAGGAATCACTTTCATCACTCGTTCAGTATATATATATAAATATATATATATATATATATATATATATATATATATATATATATATATATATATATATATATATATATATATATATATATATATACTTTTTCCGTTCTATCGCATATTACTATTTATTTATCCTTTTTCTTTCTAGTTCTCCTTTCTCCCCTTTCTTCTGCCTATTTTCTAACTTTCTTCTCTTCCTTTTGCTTATTCTCTATCTTTTTCCTGTTTCTCCTCTTCGATTCCTTTTGTCTCTCTTTCCCTTCTGTTCCTCCTTCTCTTCCTCTCTCTTCCTCCTTCTCTCCCTCTCTCACCCCGTCTCCAATTATCTTTAAATGATGATTTAGACGTGTGTGGGGAGACGGGGAGACAGGTGTTGGGGAGATTGTCTCTCGCCTGTCTCCTCATCTCCCAGCATGACGCTACACGTCTAATTTTCTCTGTCTGTCTGTCTGTCTGTCTGTCTGTCTGCCCGTCTGTCTGTCTGTCTGTTTCTCTGTCTGCCTGTCTGTCTGTCTGTCTGTCTGTCTGTCTGTCTCTCTCTCTCTCTCTCTCTCTCTCTCTCTCTCTCTCTCTCTCTCTCTCTCTCTCTCTCTCTCTCTCTCTCTCTCTCTCTCTCTCTCTCTCTCTCTCTCTCTCTCTCTTTCTCTCTCTCTCCATCTTCTCCTATTCATTTCTCTCCCTCGGCTTTCTAATGCCTCTCTTTAGTCTGTCTCCCTCTCTAACTACTCCCTTTCTATTCCTTCCCAGCAGTGACGGGGTGCAACAGCACTCACTATGACGGCAGGGAGATCATGTGTTAAATATTAGCTCCCTTCCTCTCTCCCTTTCTCCATCCCCTCCTCCCTTCCTTCCTTCCTCCCTTCCTTCCTTACTCCCTCCCTCACTTCCCCTCACCCCAGACTGAACTAATTTGAGCAATTATTGCGATGTACCCCAGGGGTCCTCGGTCTGTACCCCAGGGGTCCCCTGGTCTGTACCCCTTGATCCCTGGTCTGTACCCCACGGGTCCTCTTGTCTCTACCCCAGGTGTTTCCTGGTCTCTACCCCAGTAAGTCCCTGGTCTGTACTCCAGGAAAGTCCCTGGTCTCCAACCCGAGTAAGGTCCCTGGTCTATACCCCAGGGGTCTCCTGGTCTGTACTCCAGTAAGATCCCTGGTCTGTACCCCAGAGGCCCCTGGTAGCAAAGCAAGCACAAAGAATTGTATACTAGCAGCCTTTACATTCCACATAATTACCAGCTTTGGAAGAGTTCTCTGAGAAGCAACATCGCCAGCCACCTGGAATCATATCAGATGACCAACACAGTACACGAATAACCCGCACATACGAGAGGGAGAACCTTACGGCGACGTTCCGGTCCGACTTGGACCATTTACAGTCACATTAACACAAAAGAGTGAGGGGAGCCAGTATATACAGACGAGGGGTCAGCATGCGTTCATAGGAGGTCGCAGTTGCCTCTCGCAGGAGAGGCAGAAAGGCAGGCATAACCCTCTCGCAGGAGAGGCAGAAAGGCAGGCATAACCCTCTCGCAGGAGAGGCAGAAAGGCAGGCATAACCCTCTCGCAGGAGAGGCAGAAAGGCAGGCATAACACACATGTAGTATACTGTTACGCCTTTTACTGCGTTTCGTAAATAAATGTCCTGGCTCCAAGGGGTAAACTGTCTAGAGGCATGTAACTATTAAATCACACGCAGTAAATGGCGTAACATATCCAGTGACTCTGCAGAAGCTTACGACAGGTGCGACCGCAGGTTAACTGCGTACAATATGTGTGCAAGAAGAAAAACTGGAGACGTGGGAAACATGGACGTTTAACTTCCTGACAAAAAGAACTCACAGTAGCAGTCCCTGTTTGAAACAGGAACTGCTGCTTTGAAAGGTTGTTTCCCCGCAAGGCTAGGTACTCGCCCCACTTCTCTGTGTCGTTCTCATGTGTGACATGGGCAGGGCTATGTCTTAAGCTGCTGTGGGAATGTCCTCATGTGTTGAGGGAGTGTCTTCAGATGTTGTGGGAGTGTCCTCATATGCTGTGGGAGTGTCTTCATATGTTGTGGGAGTGTCTTCAGATGTTGTAGGAGTGTCTTCAGATGTTGTGGGAATGTCCTCATGTGTTGTGGGAATGTCTTCAGATGTTGTGGGAGTGTCTTCAGGTGTTGTGGGAATGTCCTCATGTGTTGTGTGAATGTCTTCAGATGTTGTGGGAATGTCTTCAGATGTTGTGGGAATGTTCTCATGTGTTGTGGGAATGTCTTCAGATGTTGTGGGAGTGTCTTCAGGTGTTGTGGGAATGTCCTCATGTGTTGTGGGAATGTCTTCAGATGTTGTGGGAGTGTCTTTAGATGTTGTGGGAGTGTCTTCAGATGTTGTGGGAGTGTCCTCAGTTGCTGTGGGAGTGTCTTCATTAAGCCTTTCTTATGGCATCTGAAGAAGACTTTTAAAGTAGCATTTGAAGGGTGCAACACAGTGATGAGAGAGAGAGAGAGAGAGAGAGAGAGAGAGAGAGAGAGAGAGAGAGAGTGACATCAACAAAGTGAGATTCAGATAGCTTCTGGCAATAACCACACAACAACACGCCACCCCAAAAAAATTGGACCACTGAACCATCCCATCAAGACTCTTGTACACGCAATCGCAGCATCTGGATTCACATGCCCTGCCTTGCACGCATTTATACCCACTCGAGGGCACCATGCCCCAAGCCACCGAGGTTGAAATTGACGGGGACAGAAGTTGTAGTCAATACTCCTTCTCTTCACATCAATGACAGAGGGTGCGAAGAGCATTGATGCATCGAGAAATACCCCTTTTGTGGTCCCTGTGTGGACCAGTGGTTCGCTTCCCAGCTTGCAGACCAAAGGTCTGGACCACTTTCCCAAGGTACCATCTCCCAGACCAGGCAATTAAGAGACAGCTTGATGGAAGGATAGATGATAGATTTATGTCTTTAGCAAGCTTGATTTCACTTATTTAAGCTGTGAATCTCACAGATGTGTGGAACCTAAGGTAAGTTGCAACACTGATGTCAGGTGTGAGGTAGTGGGGACCCCAACACTGGTGTCAGGTGTGAGGTAGTAGGGGCCTCAACACTGATGTCAGGTGTGAGGTAGTAGGGACCCCAACACTGGTGTCAGGTGTGAGGTAGCAGGGACACCAACACTGGTGTCAGGTGTGAGGTAGTAGGGACCCCAACACTGGTGTCAAGTGTGAGGTAGTAGGGACCTCAACACTGATGTCAGGTGTGAGATAGTAGGGACCCCAAAACTGGTGTCAGGTGTGAGGTAGTAGGGACCTCAACACTGGTGTCAGGTGTTAGGTAGTAGGGACCCCAACACTGGTGTCAGGTGTGAGGTAGTAGGGGCCCCAACACTGGTGTCAGGTGTGAGGTAGTAGGGACCCCAACACTGGTGTCAGGTGTGAGGTAGTAGGGACCCCAACACTGGTGTCAGGTGTGAGGTAGTAGGGACTTCAACACTGGTGTCAGGTGTGAGGTAGTAGGAACCTCAACACTGGTGTCAGGTGTGAGGTAGTAGGGACCTCAACACTGATGTCAGGTGTGAGGTAGTAGGGACCCCAACATTGGTGTCAGGTGTGAGGTAGCAGGGACCCCAACTCTGGTGTCAGGTGTGAGGTAGAAGGGACCCCAACACTGGTGTCAGGTGTGAGGTAGTAGGGACCCCAACACTGGTGTCAGGTGTGAGGTAGTAGGGACCTCAACACTGGTGTCAGGTGTGAGGTAGTAGGGACCTCAACACTGATGTCAGATGTGAGATAGTAGGGACCCCAACACTGGTGTCAGGTGTGAGGTAGTAGGGACCTCAACACTGATGTCAGGTGTGAGGTAGTAGGGACCCCCACACTGGTGTCAGGTGTGAGGTAGTAGGGGCCCCAACACTGGTGTCAGGTGTGAGGTAGTAGGGACCCCAACACTGGTGTCAGGTGTGAGGTAGTAGGGGCCCCAACACTGGTGTCAGGTGTGAGGTAGTAGGGACCCCAACACTGGTGTCAGGTGTGAGGTAGTAGGGCCCTCAACACTGGTGTCAGGTGTGAGGTAGTAGGGACCCCCCACACTGGTGTCAGGTGTGAGGTAGTAGGAGCCCCAACACTGGTGTCAGGTGTGAGGTAGTAGGAGCACCAACACTGGTGTCAGGTGTGAGGTAGTAGGGACCCCAACACTGGTGTCAGGTGTGAGGTAGTAGGGACCTCAACACTGATGTCAGGTGTGAGGTAGTAGGACCCCCACACTGGTGTCAGGTGTGAGGTAGTAGGGGCCCCAACACTGGTGTCACGTGTGAGGTAGTAGAGACCCCAACACTGGTGTCAGGTGTGAGGTAGTAGGGACCTCAACACTGGTGTCAGGTGTGAGGTAGTAGGGACCCCAACACTGGTGTCAGGTGTGAGGTAGTAGGGACCTCAACACTGATGTCAGGTGTGAGGTAGTAGGGACCCCAACACTGGTGTCAGGTGTGAGGTAGTAGGGACCTCAACACTGATGTCAGGTGTGAGGTAGTAGAGACCCCCACACTGGTGTCAGGTGTGAGGTAGTAGGAGCCCCAACACTGGTGTCAGGTGTGAGGTAGTAGGAGCACCAACACTGGTGTCAGGTGTGAGGTAGTAGGGACCCCAACACTGGTGTCAGGTGTGAGGTAGTAGGGACCTCAACACTGATGTCAGGTGTTAGGTAGTAGGGACCCCAACACTGGTGTCAGGTGTGAGGTAGTAGGGACCCCAACACTGGTGTCAGGTGTGAGGTAGTAGGGACCTCAACACTGGTGTCAGGTGTGAGGTAGTAGGGGCCCCAACACTGGTGTCAGGTGTGAGGTAGTAGGGACCCCAACACTGGTGTCAGGTGTGAGGTAGTAGGGGCTCCAACACTGGTGTCAGGTGTGAGGTAGTAGGGACCCCAACACTGGTGTCAGGTGTGAGGTAGTAGGGACCCCAACACTGGTACCAGGTGTGGGGGTAGCAAGAGCCCCCAACACTGGTGTCAGGTGTGAGGTAGTAGGGACCCCAACACTGGTGTCAGGTGTGAGGTAGTAGGGGCCCCAACACTGGTGTCAGGTGTGAGGTAGTAGGGACCCCAACACTGGTGTCAGGTGTGAGGTAGTAGGGGCCCCAACACTGGTGTCAGGTGTGAGGTAGTAGGGACCCCAACACTGGTGTCAGGTGTGAGGTAGTAGGGCCCTCAACACTGGTGTCAGGTGTGAGGTAGTAGGGACCCCAACACTGGTGTCAGGTGTGAGGTAGTAGGGACCTCAACACTGGTGTCAGGTGTGAGGTAGTAGGGACCCCAACACTGGTGTCAGGTGTGAGGTAGTAGGGACCCCCACACTGGTGTCAGGTGTGAGGTAGTAGGGACCCCAACACTGGTACCAGGTGTGAGGTAGTAGGGACCCCAACACTGGTGTCAGGTGTGAGGTAGTAGGGGCCCCAACACTGGTGTCAGGTGTGAGGTAGTAGGGGCCCCAACACTGGTGTCAGGTGTGAGGTAGTAGGGACCCCAACACTGGTACCAGGTGTGGGGGTAGCAAGAGCCCCCAACACTGGTGCCAGGTGTCTCTCTACCGCATAAATCCTGAGGGGATTTACCCGTAACAACCTGGGATTTACTTAATAGAACTTCCCGTTCACTGTAATCCCTCCTCCTGGAGACGCACTTACCAATCCCATGTTTCTCTTCTGTTGAGAAAAAATCTCTGTTTTTCTCTTCTTCTGTTGAGAAAAAAATCTGTTTTTCTCTTCGTCTGTTGAGAAAAAATATCTGTTTTTCTCTTCTTCTGTTGAGAAAAAATATCTGTTTTTCTCTTCTTCTGTTGAGAAAAAATATCTGTTTTTCTCTTCTTCTGTTGAGAAAAAATATCTGTTTTTTTCTTCTTCTGTTGAGAAAAAAATCTGTTTTTCTCTTCTTCTGTTGAGAAAAAAATATCTGTTTTTCTCTTCTTCTGTTGAGAAAAAAATCTGTTTTTCTCTTCGTCTGTTGAGAAAAAATCTGTTTTTCTCTTCTTCTGTTGAGAAAAAAATCTGTTTTTCTCTTCTTCTGAGAAAAAATCTGTTTTTCTCTTCGTCTGTTGAGAGAAAATCTGTTTTTCTCTTCTTCTGTTGAGAAAAAATCTGTTTTTCTCTTCTTCTGTTGAGAAAAAATCTGTTTTTCTCTTCGTCTGATGAGAAAAAATCTGTTTTCCTCTTGTCGAGAAAAAATCTGTTATGTTTCTGTTAAGAAAAAACTTACTCAGCTTTAAGCTTCACTAGCACAATTTTAAGCTGTGTAAATATCCGACCTTTTATGTAAATTTAGTGTAAATATCCGACTTTTTATGTAAATTTAGTGTAAATATCCGACCTTTTATGTAAATTTAGTGTAAATATCCGACCTTTTATGTAAATTTAGTGTAAATATCCGACCTTTTATGTAAATTTAGTGTAAATATCCGACCTTTTATGTAAATTTAGTGTAAATATCCGACTTTTTAATGTAAATTTAGTGTAAATATCCGACCTTTTATGTAAATTTAGTGTAAATATCCGACTTTTTAATGTAAATTTAGTGTAAATATCCGACCTTTTATGTAAATTTAGTGTAAATATCCGACTTTTCAATGTAAATTTAGTGTAAATATTTTTTTTGGTTCACTTTTCTATCTTATTTTTTTTTTTTAAGTTTCGTGTAAATATCCATTTTTGTATATCCGGGTTTTTTAAGTTTTGTATAATTATCCGAAGATTTTTTGTAAATTTAATGTAAATATCTGGTGTTTATCGTAAATTTAGTGTAAATATCTTGTATTTATTATAAATTTACTGTAAATATCTGATGTTTATTGTAAGTTTGGTGTAAATATCTAATGTTTATTATAAATTTAGTGTAAATATCTGATGTTTATTGTAAATTTAGTGTAAATATCTGATGTTTATTATAAATTTAGTGTAAATAACTGATATTTATTGTAAATTTAGTGTAAATATCTGATGTTTATTATAAATTTAGTGTAAATATCTGATGTTTATTATAAATTTAGTGTAAATATCTGATGTTTATTATAAATTTAGTGTAAATATCTGATGTTTATTATAAATTTAGTGTAAATATCTGATGTTTATTATAAATTTAGTGTAAATATCTGATGTTTATTATAAATTTAGTGTAAATATCTGATGTTTATTATAAATTTAGTGTAAATATCTGATGTTTATTATAAATTTAGTGTAAATATCTGATGTTTATTATAAATTTAGTGTAAATATCTGATGTTTATTATAAATTTAGTGTAAATATCTGATGTTTATTATAAATTTAGTGTAAATATCTGATGTTTATTATAAATTTAGTGTAAATATCTGATGTTTATTATAAATTTAGTGTAAATATCTGATGTTTATTATAAATTTAGTGTAAATATCTGATGTTTATTATAAATTTAGTGTAAATATCTGATGTTTATTATAAATTTAGTGTAAATATCTGATGTTTATTATAAATTTAGTGTAAATATCTGATGTTTATTATAAATTTAGTGTAAATATCTGATGTTTATTATAAATTTAGTGTAAATATCTGATGTTTATTATAAATTTATAGGTAGTAGGTTGGTAGACAGCAACCACCCAGGGAAGTACTACCGTCCTGCCAGATGACTGTGAAACAAAAACCTGTAACTGTTTTGCATGATGGTAGGATTGCTGGTTTCTTTTTCTGTCTCATAAACACGCTAAGATAACAGGGATATCTTGCTACTCCTACTTACACTTTGGTCACACTTCATAGACACGCACATGCATATATATATATATACATACATCTAGGTTTTTCTCCTTTTTCTAAATAGCTCTTGTTCTTTTTATTTCTTCTATTGTCCATGGGGAAGTGGAAAAGAATCTTTCCTCCGTAAGCCATGCGTGTCGTATGAGGCGACTAAAATGCCGGGAGCAATGGGCTAGTAACCCCTTCTCCTGTATACAATTACTAAAAAAGAGAAGAAGAAAAACTTTATAAAACTGGGTTGCTTAAATGTGCGTGGATGTAGTGCGGATGACAAGAAACAGATGATTGCTGATGTTATGAATGAAAAGAAGTTGGATGTCCTGGCCCTAAGCGAAACAAAGCTGAAGGGGGTAGGAGAGTTTCAGTGGGGGGAAATAAATGGGATTAAATCTGGAGTATCTGAGAGAGTTAGAGCAAAGGAAGGGGTAGCAGTAATGTTAAATGATCAGTTATGGAAGGAGAAAAGAGAATATGAATGTGTAAATTCAAGAATTATGTGGATTAAAGTAAAGGTTGGATGCGAGAAGTGGGTCATAATAAGCGTGTATGCACCTGGAGAAGAGAGGAATGCAGAGGAGAGAGAGAGATTTTGGGAGATGTTAAGTGAATGTATAGGAGCCTTTGAACCAAGTGAGAGAGTAATTGTGGTAGGGTACTTGAATGCTAAAGTAGGAGAAACTTTTAGAGAGGGTGTGGTAGGTAAGTTTGGGGTGCCAGGTGTAAATGATAATGGGAGCCCTTTGATTGAACTTTGTATAGAAAGGGGTTTAGTTATAGGTAATACATATTTTAAGAAAAAGAGGATAAATAAGTATACACGATATGATGTAGGGCGAAATGACAGTAGTTTGTTGGATTATGTATTGGTAGATAAAAGACTGTTGAGTAGACTTCAGGATGTACATGTTTATAGAGGGGCCACAGATATATCAGATCACTTTCTAGTTGTAGCTACACTGAGAGTAAAAGGTAGATGGGATACAAGGAGAATAGAAGCATCAGGGAAGAGAGAGGTAAAGGTTTATAAACTAAAAGAGGAGGCAGTTAGGGTAAGATATAAACAGCTATTGGAGGATAGATGGGCTAATGAGAGCATAGGCAATGGGGTCGAAGAGGTATGGGGTAGGTTTAAAAATGTAGTGTTAGAGTGTTCAGCAGAAGTTTGTGGTTACAGGAAAGTGGGTGCAGGAGGGAAGAGGAGCGATTGGTGGAATGATGATGTAAAGAGAGTAGTAAGGGAGAAAAAGTTAGCATATGAGAAGTTTTTACAAAGTAGAAGTGATGCAAGGAGGGAAGAGTATATGGAGAAAAAGAGAGAAGTTAAGAGAGTGGTGAAGCAATGTAAAAAGAGAGCAAATGAGAGAGTGGGTGAGATGTTATCAACAAATTTTGTTGAAAATAAGAAAAAGTTTTGGAGTGAGATTAACAAGTTAAGAAAGCCTAGAGAACAAATGGATTTGTCAGTTAAAAATAGGAGAGGAGAGTTATTAAATGGAGAGTTAGAGGTATTGGGAAGATGGAAGGAATATTTTGAGGAATTGTTAAATGTTGATGAAGATAGGGAAGCTGTGATTTCGTGTATAGGGCAAGGAGGAATAACATCTTGTAGGAGTGAGGAAGAGTCAGTTGTGAGTGTGGGGGAAGTTCGTGAGGCAGTAGGTAAAATGAAAGGGGGTAAGGCAGCCGGGATTGATGGGATAAAGATAGAAATGTTAAAAGCAGGTGGGGATATAGTTTTGGAGTGGTTGGTGCAATTATTTAATAAATGTATGGAAGAGGGTAAGGTACCTAGGGATTGGCAGAGAGCATGCATAGTTCCTTTGTATAAAGGCAAAGGGGATAAAAGAGAGTGCAAAAATTATAGGGGGATAAGTCTGTTGAGTGTACCTGGTAAAGTGTATGGTAGAGTTATAATTGAAAGAATTAAGAGTAAGACGGAGAATAGGATAGCAGATGAACAAGGAGGCTTTAGGAAAGGTAGGGGGTGTGTGGACCAGGTGTTTACAGTGAAACATATAAGTGAACAGTATTTAGATAAGGCTAAAGAGGTCTTTGTGGCATTTATGGATTTGGAAAAGGCGTATGACAGGGTGGATAGGGGGGCAATGTGGCAGATGTTGCAAGTGTATGGTGTAGGAGGTAGGTTACTGAAAGCAGTGAAGAGTTTTTACGAGGATAGTGAGGCTCAAGTTAGAGTATGTAGGAAAGAGGGGAATTTTTTCCCAGTAAAAGTAGGCCTTAGACAAGGATGTGTGATGTCACCGTGGTTGTTTAATATATTTATAGATGGGGTTGTAAGAGAAGTAAATGCGAGGGTCTTGGCAAGAGGCGTGGAGTTAAAAGATAAAGAATCACACACAAAGTGGGAGTTGTCACAGCTGCTCTTTGCTGATGACACTGTGCTCTTGGGAGATTCTGAAGAGAAGTTGCAGAGATTGGTGGATGAATTTGGTAGGGTGTGCAAAAGAAGAAAATTAAAGGTGAATACAGGAAAGAGTAAGGTTATGAGGATAACAAAAAGATTAGGTGATGAAAGATTGAATATCAGATTGGAGGGAGAGAGTATGGAGGAGGTGAACGTATTCAGATATTTGGGAGTGGACGTGTCAGCGGATGGGTCTATGAAAGATGAGGTGAATCATAGAATTGATGAGGGAAAAAGAGTGAGTGGTGCACTTAGGAGTCTGTGGAGACAAAGAACTTTGTCCTTGGAGGCAAAGAGGGGAATGTATGAGAGTATAGTTTTACCAACGCTCTTATATGGGTGTGAAGCGTGGGTGATGAATGTTGCAGCGAGGAGAAGGCTGGAGGCAGTGGAGATGTCATGTCTGAGGGCAATGTGTGGTGTGAATATAATGCAGAGAATTCGTAGTTTGGAAGTTAGGAGGAGGTGCGGGATTACCAAAACTGTTGTCCAGAGGGCTGAGGAAGGGTTGTTGAGGTCGTTCGGACATGTAGAGAGAATGGAGCGAAACAGAATGACTTCAAGAGTGTATCAGTCTGTAGTGGAAGGAAGGCGGGGTAGGGGTCGGCCTAGGAAGGGTTGGAGGGAGGGGGTAAAGGAGGTTTTGTGTGCGAGGGGCTTGGACTTCCAGCAGGCATGCGTGAGCGTGTTTGATAGGAGTGAATGGAGACAAATGGTTTTTAATACTTGACGTGCTGTTGGAGTGTGAGCAAAGTAACATTTATGAAGGGATTCAGGGAAACCGGCAGGCCGGACTTGAGTCCTGGAGATGGGAAGTACAGTGCCTGCACTCTGAAGGAGGGGTGTTAATGTTGCAGTTTAAAAACTGTAGTGTAAAGCACCCTTCTGGCAAGACAGTGATGGAGTGAATGATGGTGAAAGTTTTTCTTTTTCGGGCCACCCTGCCTTGGTGGGAATCGGCCGGTGTGATAATAAAAAAATAAAAATATTATAAATTTAGTGTGATGAATGGTTTTGAAAACCGACAAGTTGAAGAATTGAGACACTTATGCAACATATGGGAATCTTTATTGAAGAAACGTTTCGCCACACAGTGGCTTCATCAGTCCAATACAAAGTAGAAGTGGGTAAGGAGAGTAGAAGTTTGAGGTAATCTCAATAAAGATTCCCATATGTTGCATAAGTGTCTCAATTCTTCAATTTGTCGGTTTTCAAAACCATTCATCACATCTGTCAGACACTGCAACATCATGGGATCTTGGTACAAAGACTTCAACGCTTGCCCAACTTTTGGACGACGACCTACTTACACTAGTGGCAGGTCCCACTGTGATCCCGCCTCTTCCTGCTTCAACTCATCTCACCGCAGTATATAAGCCACCTCTCTGGCCCTATGCTGCACTTACTACAAGAGTGATGGACTGAACACATCGATTCCAGGTTGAGGGACTGATTACCTCAAACTTCTATTCTCCTTACCCACTTCTACTTTGTATTGGACTGATGAAGCCACTGTGTGGCGAAACGTTTCTTCAATAAAGATTCCCATATGTTGCATAAGTGTCTCAATTCTTCATAAATTTAGTGTAAATATCTGGTGTTTATTGTAAATTTAGTGTAAATATCTGATGTTTATTGTAAATTTAGTGTAAATATCTGATGTTTATTATAAATTTAGTGTAAATATCTGGTGTTTATTGTAAATTTAGTGTAAATATCTGGTGTTTATTGTAAATTTAGTGTAAATATCTGATGTTTATTAAAATTTAGTGTAAAAATGATATTTTTTGGAAATTTTCAAAAAAAAAAAAAAACTCATTCACTTTTCACTGGAATTCAGTCGAGTATTTTTGTGTGGCCTGAAGACAGGGAGACGAGTTAGAGGACGTTTCGCCCTACTTACGGGTTCATCGAGTGCCTCAATAAAACTGTACTCCTTAGAAGATGGGCGATAAAGATACGTTATAATCTACACCTGGAGGATTGCAGCAGGCCTACTGGCCCATACAAGGCAAATCCTTCTCAAAGCTAGTGAGTCCCACCCATAGACGTACAAGGTACCTCTGGTAAAACGCAGGGACGGTAGTGTTGTGTACACAGAGAGAGAACTAGTGTAAGGGGACCACGACTCTGTAACACCCTCCCTTCATAAGGGGCCTTTCCAGCAGACCCCTGACTGCCCTTCAAGAGGGAAATCGATAAGTAACTCAGATCAGTTCCTGATCAGCTGGGCACTGGTGCATACTCTGGGGTGCTGACGACGGACACCAACAGTCTCATTGATCAGGAAGGCAATAAACATTCCTGGTCTTGGATCGGGCCACGGGGGCGATGACCCCCTGAAAAACAATTAACCCACAGGTAACCCACAGGTAACCCACAGGTAACCCACAGGTAACCCACAGGTAACCCACAGGTAACCCAGCCATCACAACACTCGTATAATCCCATTCTTTCTGCCTTATCCTCATTCTTCCCTGAAATCATCCTAATTTCTCTTTAGCTTCCCTCTTTAAGGATTATCCCTCCACTTCATCTACCCCCTCTCTCCCATATCCCTTCTCTCTCCCTGTCCTCCTAATGCTCCTCTCCCTCTTCCCCATTTCTAGATCCTGTTTTCCCTACATTGTCACCTGTCTCTCTCTCTCTCTATCTACCTTCACCTGGACACGTCTCCTACACCTAGACACGTCTCCTACACCTGGACACGTCTCCTACTCCAAAGTACGTCTACACCTAGACACGTCTCCTACACCTGGACACGTCTCCTACTACAAAGTACGTCTACACCTAGACACGTCTCCTACACCTGGACACGTCTCCTACTACAAAGTACGTCTACACCTAGACACGTCTCCGGCACCTGGACACGTCTCCTACTCCAAAGTACGTCTACACCTAGACACGTCTCCTACACCTGGACACGTCTCCTACTCCAAAGTACGTCTACACCTAGACACGTCTCCTACACCTGGACACGTCTCCTACTCCAAAGTACGTCTACACCTAGACACGTCTCCTACACCTAGACACGTCTCCTACACCTAGACACGTCTCCGGCACCTGGACACGTCTCCTACTCCAAAGTACGTCTACACCTAGACACGTCTCCTACACCTAGACACGTCTCCTACACCTAGACACGTCTCCTACACCTGGACACGTCTCCTACTCCAAAGTACGTCTACACCTGGACATGTCTCCTACACCTAGACACGTCTCCTACACCTAGACACGTCTCCGGCACCTGGACACGTCTCTCTGCCTCCCAAACAACCTCTTCTACGCTGATCTAATTCTGCCTTTTTACCCTTCTAACCTCCTCTTTCTCCTTCACCCTCCTCCTCGCCACCCCCTCTCTCTCCCCCTCCCCTGTTAAAACTGCCGCCTGGTTTGCGCGTTAATTAAAACCCTGGGGAAGAAACAAACAGCGTGGGGAAGATAATAATCTTGGCAGAGTTAATCTCGTTTGATAACCTTACACACACCACCAGCCACAGATCAACCTCTCCCCTCTCTCTCTCTCTCTCTCTCTCTTTCCCCTCTCTCTCCGCCACTCCTTGGTTAATGAGCTGCTCTTCCCCCTCTCCCCTCCCCCTTCCTCTCTCTTCCCCCTCGCTGTGGTTACCCAAGCCCAAACAAAGTGCTTGAGAGTGGTTAAGTGAGTAAAGTTTGGTGGTGTTGTCCACGGAGGCTGTGCTCTAAGTCAGGGGTTGAATGCTAGCTGAGGCGAGAGAATTATCCCTGTCTGGGGCCTGAGTGGCGTTTCCTGCCGACAAGTCGAGAAGCTCTGGGGGTAACGTAGGTGTGAAATGGAATTCTTGACGAGGTAATCGTATTTTCGCATCATCATTAACCGAGGGTGATGATTCTTTTAGCATCCCTCCTCCTCTGCAGTCACCCTCAGCCAATCACCAGCCGGATCACAGCCGCCCTCTGTAAACAATCCTCCTCGGCCAATCGACTGCCGCCTCTCACGTCCCCTAGCGCCGCGGCGGCCAATCGACGGCGGGTGTGTATCACGGATCAATCTCTCTGGACCAATGGCAAGTGTGTTTAGATAAGTAGGGATTTCAGTAGCCAATTACTGTCGTCATTAAGTTGGGTGAAGCCTCATTTGGTAAACTCGCCCCATGGCTCGGCAGTTGTTTAGCAACATCAAATATATCATCTGACGGAGGAGAGGAGAGCTTAGTGGCTTGCTGGAAGCCGACACGTACGGACGTGGGTAGTGACGCTACCCTCTGTGACTCTGAAATAACCCGTGTGAGAGGGGAAAAGCCATGAAGTGCTGAATTACAAAGTGTCGCGGGAGGTTTCGCCAACATGGATTCGAGGTCCATTTCGCCCGATTCGGTTCTGCCGAGGAGCAGCAGCAAGGGACACACCGATGGGTCGGCGGCCGCCGCCTCGCCACTGATCGCCACCAGCACATCACCGATGGATCTGACTTACACCGTCGTCGGTAAATTCAGCACCGACTCCCAGCGGCACCCGACCAGCACCAGCGGCACTAGCGGCACTCCCTCCCTCAGATCGCCCCTCACAGACACCTCCGTCAGATCGCCAGAAAGTCAGCAAAATTCGCTTCAAAGCGAGGACAGCATCCCGGAGTCCTACCAGAGAGAGGCGAAACATCACACCGAGACCTCGCCGGGGGCGAAACACACCTCCTTCTCCGTGGAGGACATCCTTGACCCCAACAAATTCGTGGGTCGTCTACAGGTGACCTCCAACGAGGTCACCTCTTCCATAGATGACACGCGACTCCAGCCTGACACCTCCGCTCTCTGCGGTGAGCAAATTCATCTCCGGCGCTAAGTCCATGAGGGTTTGGCGCTTTCCAGTAAATACTACTACTACTACTGCTACTACTACTACTACTACTACTACTGCTGCTACTACTACTACTACTACTACTACTACTACTACTACTACTACTGCTGCTACTACTACTACTACTACTACTACTACTACTACTGCTACTACTACTACTACTACTACTACTACTACTACTACTACTACTGCTACTACTACTACTACTACTACTACTACTACTACTACTGCTACTACTACTACTACTACTACTACTACTACTACTGCTACTACTACTACTACTACTACTACTACTACTACTGCTACTACTACTACTACTACTACTACTACTACTACTACTACTACTACTACTACTACTACAAATAAAAATATTAATATAATAATAGCAATAATAATAATAATAATAATAATAATAATAATAATTATAACCATAATAATAATAGCATTAACAATAATAACAATAATAATAATAATAATAATAATAATAATAATAATAATAATAATAATAATAATAATAATAACAATGAAACTAATAATAACAATAATAATAATAATAATAATAATAATAATAATAATAATAATAATAATAATAATAATAATAATAATAATAATAATAATAATAATATTAATAATAATAATTTCTTTTATATGTATCAGCATAAATTCTGAACCAGTGTGGCAGAACAAACTTCCACTGAGACAACGTTTCGCCCTTCTGAGGAGGTGCATCAAGTCGCTCTTCGCCCAGTGTAGAGTTTATCCAGGGACATGACTTAATAAAGCCTTACACAGAGCGAAACATTGACATAATTTAAGGCTCTACTCCGAGCGAAACATCACTTGATAAGCTCTACACGGAGCGAAACATAATTTAATAAAGCTCTACACAGAGCGAAATGTCACTCCCACAATGAAAAACCTCGTTACTGAAACTAGAGTCATTGGCTTCACACTCGTCTGTAGCGCTACATTTCGTCCATCTCTCTCGGCAGACGGAGGATCGAGCCTCCAGCACTCCTTGCGCTCAATGCCCCGCACGGGTTTAGCGCTTCATAAGAGTTCAGTAGAATAGAATGTGGCTGTTGTGAGTGAGTGTGTGTGTGTGTGTACTCTCCTAATTGTACTCACGTAATTGTGGTTGCAGGGGTCGAGACTCAGCTCCTGGCCCCGCCTCTTCACTGAGTGCTGCTAGGTCCTCTCTCTCCCTGCTCCATGAGCTTTATCATATCTCATCGTAAAGCTGTGTATGGTTTCTGCCTCCACTACGTCACTTGCTAGGCTATTTCACTTCCTGACAACTCTATGACTGAAGAAATGCTTCCTAACATCCCTCTGACTCATCTGAGTCTTCAACTTCTAATTGTGGCCCCTTGTTTCTGTGTCCCATCTCTGGAACATCCTGTCTCTGTCCACCTTGTATATTCCACGCAGTATTTTGTATGCCGTTATCATGTCTCCCCTAACCTTCCTGTCCTCCAGTGTAGTCAGGCCGATTGCCCTTAACCTTTCTTCATAGGACATTCCCCACCAGATGTGGGTTCCAAACTGGTGCTACATACTCCAGTATAGGTCTGACGTACACGGTGTACAGTGCCTTGAATGATTCCTTACTAAGGTATCGGAACGCTGTTCTCAGGTTTGCCAGGCGCCCTTATGCTGCAGCAGCTATCTGGTTGATGTGTGCTTCCGGAGACACGCTCGGTGTTATACTCACCCCAAGATCTTTCTCCTTGAGCTAGGTTTGCAGTCGTTGGCCACCTAGCCTATACTCTGTCTGCGGTCTTCTTTGCCCTTCCCCTATCTTCATGACTTTGCATTTGGCAGGGTTAAATTCGAGAAGTCAGTTGCTGGACCAGGTGTCCAGCCTGTCCAGGTCTCTTTGAAGTCCTGCCTGATCCTCATCTGATTTGATTCTCCTCATTAACTTCACATCTGCGAATAGGAACACCTCTGAGTCTATCCCTTCCGTCATGTCATTCACATATACAAAAATAGCACTGGTCCTAGGACCGACCCCTGTGGGACCCCGCCCGTCACAGGTGCCCACTGTGATACCTCATCACGGACCATGACTCGCTGTTGCCTCCCTGTCAGGTATTCTCTGATCCAGTGCAGTGCCCTTCCTGTTATACGCGCCTGATGCTCTAGCTTCTGCACTAATCTCTCGAGAGGAACTGTGTCGAAGGCCTTCTTGCAGTCCAAGAAAATGCAGTCAACCCACCCCTCTCTCGTGTCTTACTTCTGTTACTTTATCATAAAACTCTAGAAGGCTTGTGACACAGGATTTGCCTTCCATAAATCCGTGCTGGTTAGCGTTTATACTCTTGTTCCGTGTGTGTGTGTGTGTGTGTTTGTGTGTGTGTGTGTACTCACCTAGTACTCACCTAGTTGAGGTTGCGGGGGTCGAGTCCGAGCTCCTGGCCCCGCCTCTTCACTGATCGCTACTAGGTCACTCTCCCCGAGCCGTGAGCTTTATCATACCTCTGCTTAAAGCTATGTATGGATCCTGCCTCCACTACATCGCTTCCCAAACTATTCCACTTACTGACTACTCTGTGGCTGAAGAAATACTTCCTAACATCCCTGTGATTCATCTGTGTCTTTAGCTTCCAACTGTGTCCCCTTGTTACTGTGTCCAATCTCTGGAACATCCTGTCTTTGTCCACCTTGTCAATTCCCCTCAGTATTTTGTATGTCGTTATCATGTCCCCCCTATCTCTCCTGTCCTCCAGTGTCGTCAGGTTGATTTCCCTTAACCTCTCCTCGTAGGACATACCTCTTAGCTCTGGGACTAGTCTTGTTGCAAACCTTTGCACTTTCTCTAGTTTCTTTACGTGCTTGGCTAGGTGTGGGTTCCAAACTGGTGCCGCATACTCCAATATGGGCCTAACGTATACGGTGTACAGGGTCCTGAACGATTCCTTATTAAGATGTCGGAATGCTGTTCTGAGGTTTGCTAGGCGCCCATATGCTGCAGCAGTTATTTGGTTGATGTGCGCTTCAGGAGATGTGCCTGGTGTTATACTCACCCCAAGATCTTTTTCCTTGAGTGAGGTTTGTAGTCTCTGACCCCCTAGACTGTACTCCGTCTGCGGCCTTCTTTGCCCTTCCCCAATCTTCATGACTTTGCACTTGGTGGGATTGAACTCCAGGAGCCAATTGCTGGACCAGGTCTGCAGCCTGTCCAGATCCCTTTGTAGTTCTGCCTGGTCTTCGATCGAGTGTATTCTTCTCATCAACTTCACGTCATCTGCAAACAGGGACACCTCAGAGTCTATTCCTTCCGTCATGTCGTTCACAAATACCAGGAACAGCACTGGTCCTAGGACTGACCCCTGCGGGACCCCGCTGGTCACAGGTGCCCACTCTGACACCTCGCCACGTACCATGACTCGCTGCTGTCTTCCTGACAAGTATTCCCTGATCCATTGTAGTGCCTTCCCTGTTATCCCTGCTTGGTCCTCCAGTTTTTGCACCAATCTCTTGTGTGGAACTGTGTCAAACGCCTTCTTGCAGTCCAAGAAAATGCAATCCACCCACCCCTCTCTCTCTTGTCTTACTGCTGTCACCATGTCATAGAACTCCAGTAGGTTTGTGACACAGGATTTCCCGTCCCTGAAACCATGCTGGCTGCTGTTGATGAGATCGTTCCTTTCTAGGTGTTCCACCACTCTTCTCCTGATAATCTTCTCCATGATTTTGCATACTATACATGTCAGTGACACTGGTCTGTAGTTTAGTGCTTCATGTCTGTCTCCTTTTTTAAAGATTGGGACTACATTTGCTGTCTTCCATGCCTCAGGCAATCTCCCTGTTTCGATAGATGTATTGAATATTGTTGTTAGGGGTACACATAGCGCCTCTGCTCCCTCTCTCAATACCCATGGGGAGATGTTATCTGGCCCCATTGCCTTTGAGGTATCTAGCTCACTCAGAAGCCTCTTCACTTCTTCCTCGGTTGTGTGCACTGTGTCCAGCACTTGGTGGTGTGCCCCACCTCTCCGTCTTTCTGGAGTCCCTTCTGTCTCCTCTGTGAACACTTCTTTGAATCTCTTGTTGAGTTCTTCACATACTTCACGGTCATTTCCTGTTGTCTCTCCTCCTTCCTTCCTTAGCCTGATTACCTGGTCCTTGACTGTTGTTTTCCTCCTGATGTGGCTGTACAACAGTTTCGGGTCAGATTTGGCTTTCGCTGCTATGTCATTTTCATATTGTCTTTGGGCCTCCCTTCTTATCTGTGCATATTCGTTTCTGGCTCTACGACTGTTCTCCTTATTCTCCTGGGTCCTTTGCCTTCTATATTTCTTCCATTCCCTAGCACACTTGGTTTTTGCCTCCCTGCACCTTTGGGTAAACCATGGGCTCATCCTGGCTTTTTCATTACTCCTGTTACCCTTGGGTACAAACCTCTCCTCAGCCTCCTTGCATTTTGTTGCTACATATTCCATCATCTCATTAACTGGCTTCCCTGCCAGTTCTCTGTTCCACTGAACCCCGTTCAGGTAGTTCCTCATTCCTGTGTAGTCCCCTTTCTTGTAGTTTGGCTTCATTCGTCCTGGCCTTCCTGCTTCTCCCTCCACTTGTAGCTCTACTGTGTATTCGAAGCTTAAAACCACATGGTCACTGGCCCCAAGGGGTCTTTCATATGCGATGTCCTCGATATCTGCACTACTGAAGGTGAATACTAAGTCCAGCCTTGCTGGTTCATCCTCTCCTCTCTCTCTTGTAGTGTCCCTTACGTGTTGGTACATGAAGTTCTCCAGTACCACCTCCATCATCTTAGCCCTCCATGTATCTTGGCCCCCATGTGGGTCCAAGTTCTCCCAATCGATCTCCTTGTGGTTAAAGTCACCCATGATCAGGAGCTTTGCCCTGCATGCATGAGCTCTTCTGGCCACTCTAGCCAGTGTGTGTGTGTGTGTGTGTGTGTGTGTGTGTGTGTGTGTGTGTGTGTGTGTGTGTGTGTGTGTGTGTGTGAGTGTGTGTGTGTGTGTGTGTGTATGTGTGTTTGTGTGTGTGTGTGTGTGTGCGTGTGTGTGTGTGTGTGTACACTCACCAAACTGTTCTCACCTAATTATGGTTGAAAGTGTCGAATCTCAGCTCCTCGCCCTGGTTCATTCCTAGCCGATACTGGTTTCACTTCCTCCTGGCCGCGTGTGCGCTGTCGTACCTCTTCTTAAAGCTAGGTATGGATTCTGCCTCTGCCACTTCGCTGTCTAGGTCGTTCCACTTCCTGGCCACTCTAAGGCCAAAGAAGCGTTTCCTAACATCCCTATTCATCGTTTTTGGACGTCATTGCCGTTCTCCGATGCATTTACTGGGGTTAGACTCTAACAGCCATATATCAGACCAATCCCACGGTTTGTCCATATCCATTTGTAGTCTCTCCTGGTCTTCTACTGTTGCTATTGTCCTCATTCAGTTTCACATCATCTGCGAGCACATACATCTCTGACTCGATTCCCTCTGCCATGTTAACATTCACCGAAAACAGCGCTGGTCTAAGCACCGAACCTTGTGGAACCCCACCCATTACACTTGCCCTGACACCACCTCTCTGACAATAACTCGTTGTTCCTTGGTCCACTGCAGTGCTTCACCCTGTTATTCCTACCTGCTTCCCCGGCTTTGGTTTCAGTTTCTCTTGAGAGACTTAACCGAAAGTTCGCCTTTTGTTATCCAAAACTATAGTTCACCAATCTTCTTTCTCTCCTACCTGTGTGTGTGTGTGTGTGTGTGTGTGTGTGTGTGTGTGTGTGTGTGTGTGTGTGTGTAAGTGCGTAAGTAAATAAGTAAGTTTATTTAGGTAGAGGCACACATACAGTTACACAAATTATCATACATAGTAACATTGGTGCAGATTACCTACCAGGATTACCTAAAAAAATAAGACAGTATGACTTATTTCCATTGTGTGAGTGTGTTGGTGTGTGTGTGTGTATGTGGGTACGGAAGTGGGTATTTGCATGGGTATGTGTTGAAGGGTGAAAAGGGAGCTATAGACATAAAATAGGGGAGTTAATGGGACAGTTTTCGATCAGTCCTGAACCTGGAGTGACACTGTAGATTGATGGGTCCAGCTCATCTTGACACACAAACACAGGTGTTAGTAACTAATTCCGTGACGATGAGATCGAATCTGATCTTAAGTGTTGCTCCGACACGCTCGATTTCTGGGAAATAGAACTCTCCGCGATGAACGACTGCACCAAGACCTGGTGCCACCATCATGGATATGAGATGTCAAGATACACCTGACTCTCAGTTAGATGGTCGACTAATGTCGGACACTATTGTGTGAGAGCCACACCTGTCTATCAGTTTGATAGTTTACTACTGCTGGATACTGTTGTGTGAGAGCCACACCTGACTATCAGTTTGATAGTTGACTGCTGCTGGATAGTGCTGTGTGAGAGCCACACCTGACTATCAGTTTGATAGTTGACTGCTGCTGGATACTGTTGTGTGAGAGCCACACCTGACTATCAGTTTGATAGTTGACTACTGCTGGATACTGTTGTGTGAGAGCCACACCTGACTATCAGTTCTACTCCTGGAAACTCCTGTCACATTCGTTATTCGCAAATACAACGAATATTCGTTAAAAATGTTACTTCATCTATGCATAATACAATAGCTGTAATACTCAGGCACCATAATACAATAGCTGTAATACTCAAGCACCATAATACAATAGCTATAATACTCAAGCACCATAATACAATAGCTATAATACTCAAACACCATAATACAATAGCTGTAATACTCAGGCACCATAATACAATAGCTATAATACTCAAGCACCATAATACAATAGCTATAATACTCAAGCACCATAATACAATAGCTGTAATACTCAAGCACCATAATACAATAGCTATAATACTCAAGCATCATAATACAATAGCTATAATACTCAGGCACCATAATACAATAGCTATAATACTCAGGCACCATAATACAATAGCTATAATACTCAGGCACCATAATACAATAGCTATAATAATCAGGCACCATAATACAATAGCTATAATACTCAGGCACCATAATACAATAGCTATAATACTCAGGCACCATAATACAATAGCTATAATACTCAGGCACCATAATACAATAGCTATAATACTCAGGCACCATAATACAATAGCTATAATACTCAGGCACCATAATACAATAGCTATAATAATCAGGCACCATAATACAATAGCTATAATACTCAGGCACCATAATACAATAGCTATAATACTCAGGCACCATAATACAATAGCTATAATACTCAGACACCATAATACAATAGCTATAATACTCAGGCACCATAATACAATAGCTATAATACTCAGACACCATAATACAATAGCTATAATACTCAAGCACCATAATACAATAGCTATAATACTCAGACACCATAATACAATAGCTATAATACTCAAGCACCATAATACAATAGCTATAATACTCAGACACCATAATACAATAGCTATAATACTCAAGCACCATAATACAATAGCTATAATACTCAGACACCATAATACAATAGCTATAATACTCAAGCACCATAATACAATAGCTATAATACTCAAGCACCATAATACAATAGGTATAATAATCAGGTAATATACATCACGTGGTTCTTAAAAACCTTAAGCGGCCATAATGTTAATCACAAGATAGAAAAAAAACTTACGTGACAGAGGCTGAGTAAGTTCAGCTTGGTGATCACCTCATTAAAGTGAACTTAACAACCTTGGTTTCTGAACTGCCGAGAAAAAGGTTGAGTTTGGTTGGATTGTATTTGTATCCGAAGCGTCCAGTTTCCCATACAGTGTTGCGTGGTTGTTGTGAGTTGTTCCAGTTATGGTATCGTTCAGTGTTCATCTTTATAAGGAATTTAAAGGGACATATAGTGTCTTATATAGAGAGTGCCAGATATAAGGAAGTGTTATATTGTGGGTGCCAGATATAAGGAAGTGTTATATTGTGGGTGCCAGATATAACGAAGTGTTATATTGTGGGTGCCAGATGTAAGGAAGTGTTATATTGTGGGTGCCAGATATAACGAAGTGTTATATTGTGGGTGCCAGATATAACGAAGTGTTATATTGTGGGTGCCAGATGTAAGGAAGTGTTATATTGTGGGTGCCAATTATAAGGAAGTGTTATATTGTGGGTGCCAGATATAAGGAAGTGTTATATAGTGGGTGCCAGATATAAAGAAGTGTTATATAGTGGGTGCCAGATATAAGGAAGTGTTATATAGTGGGTGCCAGATATAAGGAAGTGTTATATAGTGGGTGCCAGATATAAGGAAGTGTTATATAGTGGATGCCAGATATAAGGAAGTGTTATATTGTGAGTGCCAGATATAAGGAAGTGTTATATTGTGGGTGCCAGATATAACGAAGTGTTATATTGTGGGTGCCAGATATAAGGAAGTGTTATATTGTGGGTGCCAGATATAAGGAAGTGTTATATTGTGGGTGCCAGATATAAGGAAGTGTTATATTGTGAGTGCCAGATATAAGGAAGTGTTATATTGTGGGTGCCAGATATAACGAAGTGTTATATTGTGGGTGCCAGATATAAGGAAGTGTTATATTGTGGGTGCCAGATAAAACGAAGTGTTATATTGTGGGTGCCAGATATAACGAAGTGTTATATTGTGGGTGCCAGATATAACGAAGTGTTATATTGTGGGTGCCAGATGTAAGGAAGTGTTATATTGTGGGTGCCAATTATAAGGAAGTGTTATATTGTGGGTGCCAGATATAAGGAAGTGTTATATAGTGGGTGCCAGATATAAAGAAGTGTTATATAGTGGGTGCCAGATATAAGGAAGTGTTATATAGTGGGTGCCAGATATAAGGAAGTGTTATATAGTGGGTGCCAGATATAAGGAAGTGTTATATAGTGGATGCCAGATATAAGGAAGTGTTATATTGTGAGTGCCAGATATAAGGAAGTGTTATATTGTGGGTGCCAGATATAACGAAGTGTTATATTGTGGGTGCCAGATATAAGGAAGTGTTATATTGTGGGTGCCAGATATAAGGAAGTGTTATATTGTGGGTGCCAGATATAAGGAAGTGTTATATTGTGAGTGCCAGATATAAGGAAGTGTTATATTGTGGGTGCCAGATATAACGAAGTGTTATATTGTGGGTGCCAGATATAAGGAAGTGTTATATTGTGGGTGCCAGATAAAACGAAGTGTTATATTGTGGGTGCCAGATATAAGGAAGTTTTATATTGTGGGTGCCAGATATAAGGAAGTGTTATATTGTGGGTGCCAGGTATAAGGAAGTGTTATATTGTGGGTGCCAGATATAAGGAAGTGTTATTTTGTGGGTGCCAGGTATAAGGAAGTGTTATATTGTGGGTGCCAGATATAAGGAAGTGTTATTTTGTGGGTGCCAATTATAAGGAAGTGTTATATTGTGGGTGCCAGATATAAGGAAGTGTTATATTGTGGGTGCCAGATATAAGGAAGTGTTATATTGTGGGTGCCAGATATAAGGAAGTGTTATATTGTGGGTGCCAGATATAAGGAAGTGTTATATAGTGGGTGCCAGATATAAGGAAGTGTTAGATATAAGAAAGTGTTAAATAATGACTGCCATGTATTAGGGTCAAGTAGAGCAAGTGCCAGATGTGAGGAAGTGTTATATAGTGAGTTACATGTATAAGGGTCATATACAACAAGTGTCAGGTATAAGGATCATGTACAACAAGTGTCAGGTATAAGGGTCATATACAACAAGTGTCAGGTATAAGGGTTATATACAACAAGTGTCAGGTATAAGGGTCATGCTCAACAAGTGCCAGGTATAAGGGTCATGTACAGCAAGTGCCAGGTATAAGGGTCATGCACAACAAGTGCCAGGTATAAGGGTCATGTACAACAAGTGCCAGGTATAAGGAAGCAGTACTGGCACTAGCGCCGCCCACTACAGGCACTAACCTTACCTTCCCCTCCACAGACTCAGATTCGGAAGTGAGTGTGGGCGGCGGGGGCGGCAGTGACGAGGGCGGAGACGATGACGGGGCCACGGACGATGTAGAAGAGGCCGGAGGCGCCCCGAAGAAGCGGAGGTGCGACGCTGGCGGAGGCAAACCTCGAAGAGCCAGGACGGCCTTCACCTACGAACAGTTGGTGTCGCTGGAGAATAAATTTAAGCACACGAGGTATCTGAGCGTGTGTGAGAGGCTCAATCTCGCCCTGGCGCTCAACCTGACGGAGACGCAAGTCAAGATTTGGTTCCAGAACCGCCGAACTAAGTGGAAAAAACAGAACCCCGGGTGTGATGTCAACACACCCACCCAGCCGCCCAGTCCCCCGGGGCTCCTATCGTACCACGGGGGAGGCTTCCTACCTCAGCCGGGGCCACCACTGCTATGTCCGGCACCCTTGGCTTACCTAGGGGGCCACAGTGGCCCCGGAGGTGGGTTCCCAGCCCAGGGGGCCCTCACTGCTCTATACCTCCACCACCTCAAGAACTGACAGGCCGCCCACCGCTAGGCCTAAGCCAGAAGGCCTAGCAACACCACCCCATCGTAAAAAAGTTTTACCAAAGTACGTGTGTGCTTCTCGCAGCACGACAGTTGTCGTGGTGCGACGACTCGACGCGCAACTCTTTCTTGTTATATATTACAATAAATTTTATTTACTGTATTTCAGAACAATGGTTTTAATAGTGAGGAATCCTTACACACACACACACACACACACACACACACACACACACACACACACACACACACACACACACACACACACACACACACACACACACACACACACGGTAACGTAGTGGAGGCAGGAACCTTATATAGATTTTAGACGAGGTTTGATAAAGCTCATGGAGCAGGGAGAGAGAGGACCTAGAAGCAATCAGTGAAGAGGCGGGGCCAGGAGCTATGAATCGACCCTTACAACCACAAATAGATGAGTATAAGTAGGTAAGTACACAGACACACACACACACTTCAGTCATAGAGTCGTCAGGAAGTGGAATAGCCTAGCTAGTGAAGTAGTGGAGGCAGGAACCATACATAGTTTTAAGAAGAGGTATGACAAAGCTCAGGAAGCAGAGAGGGAGAGGACCTAGTAGCGATCAGTGAAGAGGCGGGGCCAGGAGTTATGAATCGACCCCTGCAACCACACACCAGCACATATTCATGGAAGGCAAATCCTGTGTCACAAGCCTACTGGAGTTTTATGACAAGGTAACAGAAGTAAGACACGAGAGAGAGGGGTGGGTTGATTGCATCTTCTTGGACTGCAAGAAGGCCTTCAACACAGTTCCTCACAAGAGATTATTACAGAAGCTGGAGAATCAGGAGCATATAACAGGAAGGGCACTGCAATGGATCAGAGATTACCTGACAGGGAGGCAACAACGAGTCATGGTACGTAATGAGGTATCACAGTGGGCGCCTGTGACGAGCGGGGTCCCACAGGGGTCGGTCCTAGGATCAGTGCTATTTTTTATATATGTGAATGACATGACGGAAGGGATAGACTCTGAAGTGTCCTTGTTCGCAGATGATGTGAAGTTAATGAGGAGAAAAATCAGATGAGGATCAGGCAAGACTTTAAAGAGACCTGGACAGGCTGGACGCGTGGTCAAGCAACTGGTTCCTCGAATTTAACCCCGCCAAATGCAAAGTCATGAAGATCGGGGAAGGGCACAGAAGACCACAGACGGAGTATGGGCTGGTGGTCCAAGACTGCAAACCTCGCTCAAGGAAAAGGATCTTTGGGTGAGTATAATACCGAGCAAATCTGAGGCGCACATTAACCAGATAACTGTTGCAGCATATGGGCTCCTGGCAAACCTGAGAATAGCATTCCGATACCTTAGTAAGGAATCGTTCAAGACTCTGTATACCGTGTGCGTCAGGCTCATACTGGAGTATGCAGCACCAGTTTAGAACCCACACCTGATAATGCAAGTCAAGAAATTAGAGAAAGTACAAAGATTTGCAGTAAGGCTAGTTCCAGAGCTATGGAGAATGTCCTAAAAAGAAAGGTTAAGGGAAATCGGCCTGTCGACACTGGAGGACAGGAGGGTTAGGGGAGACATGATAACGACATACAAAATACTGCGAGGAATAGCTAAGGTAGACAGAGACAGGATGTTCTAGAGATGGGACTCGGAAACAAGGGGTCACAATTGGAAGCTGAAGACTCAGATGAGTCAAAGAGATGTTAGGAAGTATTTCGTCAGCCATAGAGTTGTTAGGAAGTGGAATAGTCTAGCAAGTGAGGTAGTGGATGCAGGAACCATACATAGTTTTAAGACGAGGTATGATAACGCTCATGGAGCAGGGAGAGAGAGGACCCATCAGCGGTCAGTGAAGAGGCGGGGGCAGGAGCAGAGTATCGACCCCTGCAACCACAAATAGGTGAGTACACACACACATTAACGCTGATTTGGGAATAATAATAATAATAATAATAATAATAATAATAATAATAATGAAAATAACCAATAATAATAATAATAATAATAATAATAATAATAATAATAATAATAATAATAATAATAATAATAATTAATATGATAATAATAATAACTACAATAATAATAATAATAATAATAATAATAATAATAATAATAATAATAATAATAATAATAATAATAATAATAATTATCATTAACATGTCGTCCATCACACGTCATTAAGTATGTGACGGCGGTGTGGAGTGACCCTCATGGGTCTAGCGCCACCCCCAGGAGACCCCCCTTTTCCACATCCCCCCGAGTGGCACACACTTGATCTGAGGAAGTAGAGAGATGGCCGTTCTCCCCTTCCTCGGATCAAACCCACATTACTCCCCATTCCACACCTCCCACTGGAGCTGAATAATCCCTACGGATTTAGTGCTTTCCCCTGTGACTGCAATGATTAGAACACGTAATCTGGTATATGTAAATTACAGTTTCAAGTCTATCTACTACACCATTGTCATTAAGGCTGCATATCACCTGTTTACCACCAGTCAAGAATACTTTAATATTTAAAATAGTGATTAGTGCAAACTACCAGTGTATATACACTGACAGTATATACATAGAGAATATATATACTGGGAGTATATACGTTAACAGTATATATAATGACACAGGATTTAGAATACGTTCAAATAGCATGTTAATGTAAAGTGGGTCGATAAATGTGTGTGTGTGTGTGTGTGTGTGTGTGTGTGTGTGTGTGTGTGTGTGTGTGTGTGTGTGTGTGTGTGTGTGTGTGTGTGTGTGTGTGTGTGTGTGTGTGTGTGTGTGTGTGTGTGTGTGTGTGATAACGGGAATAATGTTAAATTGGACAGACAAGTCAGTAAAAAAATTAATTACTGGTCGGCCAGGTGATCAACCTGGCTGGTACTCGATATACTGTATCAGCTGTAGCGGCCAGACACATAGAGGCATATCGACCGTACTCAGGTGATACACACAACACACATGGGTGATATATATGTATGTAGATAATACACACACACACACACACACACACACACACACACACACACACACACACACACACACACACACACAAGTGCTCTACGTGTTTGTGTTGGAGTGACTGCAGTTCCCACTAGATTACACTTGCAATATTAATGTCCCTTGATGAAGCAATAATTGGTAATAGCATAGTTCCCCCTGCTCCATCATCCATTATGCACACCTATAACTATTTTAGTATTTATAAATATAAGTTGAATTATCCTGGTCCCTTCTCTCTCTCTCTCTCTCTCTCTCTCTCTCTCTCTCTCTCTCTCTCTCTCTCTCTCTCTCTGTCTGCCCCTGCTTCCCCTCACCTTCCCTGCTTCCCCTCACCTTCCCTGCTTCCCCCCCCTCCCCCTCCTGGTGTCCCTACTAAGTGCCTGCCACACAAGGCAGCAGCACACTGCGGGTGTATCTAATTTTGTTATATGTAACGACAAATTATCCGACTTTCTTGTCCAGACCCTTTACTTCCTGACCTTGATGCTCCAGACCCTTTACTTCCTGACCTTGATGCTCCAGACCCCTTACTTCCTGACCTTGATGCTCCAGACCCCTTACTTCCTGACCTTGATGCTCCAGACCCCTTACTTCCTGACCTTGATGCTCCAGACCCCTTACTTCCTGACCTTGATGCTCCAGACCCTTTACTTCCTGACCTTGATGCTTCAGACCCTTTACTTCCTGACCTTGATGCTCCAGACCCCTTACTTCCTGACCTTGATGCTCCAGACACTTTACTTCCTGACCTTGATGCTCCAGGCCCCTTACTTCCTGACCTTGATGCTCCAGACCCCTTACTTCCTGACCTTGATGCTCCAGACCCCTTACTTCCTGACCTTGATGCTCCAGACCCCTTACTTCCTGACCTTGATGCTTCAGACCCTTTACTTCCTGACCTTGATGCTTCAGACCCTTTACTTCCTGACCTTGATGCTCCAGACCCCTTACTTCCTGACCTTGATGCTCCAGACACTTTACTTCCTGACCTTGATGCTCCAGGCCCCTTACTTCCTGACCTTGATGCTCCAGACCCCTTACTTCCTGACCTTGATGCTCCAGACCCCTTACTTCCTGACCTTGATGCTCCAGACCCCTTACTTCCTGACCTTGATGCTCCAGACCCTTTACTTCCTGACCTTGATGCTCCAGACCCCTTACTTTCTGACCTTGATGCTCCAGACCCCTTACTTCCTGACCTTGATGCTCCAGATCCCTTACTTCCTGACCTTGATGCTCCAGACCCTTTACTTCCTGACCTTGATGCTCCAGACCCTTTACTTCCTGACCTTGATGCTCCAGACCCCTTACTTCCTGACCTTGATGCTCCAGATCCCTTACTTCCTGACCTTGATGCTCCAGACCCCTTACTTCCTGACCTTGATGCTCCAGATCCCTTACTTCCTGACCTTGATGCTCCAGACCCCTTAGTTCCTGACTTTGATGCTCCAGACCCCTTAGCTCTGACCTTGATGCTCCAGGCCCTTTATATTCCTGACCTTGATGCTCGAGACCCCTTACTTCCTGACCTTGATTCTCCAGATCCCTTAGTTCCTGACCTTGATGCTCCAGACCCCTTAGTTCCTGACTTTGATGCTCCAGACCCCTTAGCTCTGACCTTGATGCTCCAGGCCCTTTATTTTCCTGACCTTGATGCTCGAGACCCCTTACTTCCTGACCTTGATGCTCGAGACCCTTTAGTTCCTGACCTTGATGCTCCAGTACCTTGTTTCCTGACCTTGATGCTCCAGTACCTTGCTTCCTGACCTTGATGCTCCAGTACCTTGCTTCCTGACCTTGATGCTCCAGTACCTTGCTTCCTGACCTTGATGCTCCAGTACCTTCCTGACCTTGATGCTCCAGTACCTTGCTTCCTGACCTTGCCATTATACTTCTCCAATGCATCTCCTCCCATACATCTCCTCCCATGCATCTCCTTCTCCCAATCATTTCCTCCTCCTCCCATGCATCTCCTTCTCCCAATCATTTCCTCCTCCTCCCATGCATCTCCTTCTCCCAATCATTTCCTCCTCCTCCCATGCATCTCCTCCCATCATTCTCTTCCTTCACACCTACCTCCTCAGCCCCTCCCCCCCCCCTTCTCCCCTCTGATAGATAATCCCCAAAATACACTATCAATAGATCATGGCAATTCCTCGTCTTCTCTCCTACAAAGCGTCAGTCTTCACTGTATCAAAAATAAAAGAACATCGTCTGTCACTTCAGTAACAGACACACGTCCCGTCCCACTTGGATGTCAGGAAATACTTCTTCAGCACTAGAGTGGTCGGGAGGTAGAGCAATCTGGAGAGCGAGACGGTAAAGTTAGCATCCACACACAGCTTGGAGAATATGCACGACAGACGAGAGTGACCTTAGTAGCGACCAGGAGACAGGCGGGTACCACGAGCTGGCGCTCAACTTCCCCTGTGAACACTAATAGCTGTGTATAATTCCACCGCGTTCCACGTATTGTTAAGAATTTGTTCCATGATTAAATAACCATTTGTTCCAAATAATAAAAAGCATTTATTCCATGTTTTAATAATTATTATCAACATTTAAATGGTGAAAATCATTACTGAAAGCATAAGGAGGTAATTCTGGCTGTATTTTGAGGTGTCATTAGCTAGGTCATTACGACTATCCTCCCCTCTATCCTTGTGTGTTATTCTATATCCTCCTTCATGTATCTCTCTCCTTCCCTACTAGTCAGTTCACTATCCTCCATCTCTCTCTCTCTCTCTCTCTCTCTCTCTCTCTCTCTCTCTATCTGTCTGTTCTTGTTGTCACCTCCAGCAGGAGTGTACTAGCAGGGCTGCATCTGTTCTTGTTGTCACCTCCAGCAGGAGTCTATTAGCAGGGCTGCATCTGTTCTTGTTGTCACCTCCAGCAGGAGTCTACTAGCAGGGCTGCATCTGTTCTTGTTGTCACCTCCAGCAGGAGTCTACTAGCAGGGCTGCATCTGTTCTTGTTGTCACCTCCAGCAGGAGTCTACTAGCAGGGCTGCATCTGTTCTTGTTGTCACCTCCAGCAGGAGTCTACTAGCAGGGCTGCATCTGTTCTTGTTGTCACCTCCAGCAGGAGTCTGCTAGCAGGGCTGCATCTGTTCTTGTTGTCACCTCCAGCAGGAGTCTACTAGCAGGGCTGCATCTGTTCTTGTTGTCACCTCCAGCAGGAGTCTGCTAGCAGGGCTGCATCTGTTCTTGTTGTCACCTCCAGCAGGAGTCTACTAGCAGGGCTGCATCTGTTCTTGTTGTCACCTCCAGCAGGAGTCTACTAGCAGGGCTGCATCTGTTCTTGTTGTCACCTCCAGCAGGAGTCTACTAGCAGGGCTGCATCTGTTCTTGTTGTCACCTCCAGCAGGAGTCTACTAGCAGGGCTGCATCTGTTCTTGTTGTCACCTCCAGCAGGAGTCTACTAGCAGGGCTGCATCTGTTCTTGTTGTCACCTCCAGCAGGAGTCTACTAGCAGGGCTGCATCTGTTCTTGTTGTCACCTCCAGCAGGAGTCTACTAGCAGGGCTGCGTCTGTTCTTGTTGTCACCTCCAGCAGGAGTCTACTAGCAGGGCTGCGTCTGTTCTTGTTGTCACCTCCAGCAGGAGTCTACTAGCAGGGCTGCATCTGTTCTTGTTGTCACCTCCAGCAGGAGTCTACTAGCAGGGCTGCATCTGTTCTTGTTGTCACCTCCAGCAGGAGTCTACTAGCAGGGCTGCATCTGTTCTTGTTGTCACCCCCAGCAGGAGTCTACTAGCAGGGCTGCATCTGCTCTTGTTGTCACCCCCAGCAGGAGTCTACTAGCAGGGCTGCATCTGTTCTTGTTGTCACCTCCAGCAGGAGTCTACTAGCAGGGCTGCATCTGTTCTTGTTGTCACCTCCAGCAGGAGTCTACTTGCAGGGCTGCATCTGTTCTTGTTGTCATCTCCAGCAGGAGTCTACTAGCAGGGCTGCATCTGTTCTTGTTGTCATCTCCAGCAGGAGTCTACTAGCAGGGCTGCATCTGTTCTTGCTGTCACCTCCAGCAGGAGTCTACTAGCAGGGCTGCGTCTGTTCTTGTTGTCATCTCCAGCAGGAGTCTACTAGCAGGGCTGCATCTGTTATTGTTGTCACCTCCAGCAGGAGTCTACTAGCAGGGCTGCGTCCGTTCTTGTTGTCACCTCCAGCAGGAGTCTACTAGCAGGGCTGCATCTGTTCTTGTTGTCATCTCCAGCAGGAGTCTACTAGCAGGGCTGCATCTGTTCTTGTTGTCACCTCCAGCAGGAGTCTACTAGCAGGGCTGCGTCTGTTCTTGTTGTCACCTCCAGCAGGAGTCTACTAGCAGGGCTACATCTGTTCTTGTTGTCACCTCCAGCAGGAGTCTACTAGCAGGGCTGCATCTGTTCTTGTTGTCACCTCCAGCAGGAGTCTACTAGCAGGGCTGCGTCTGTTCTTGTTGTCACCTCCAGCAGGAGTCTACTAGCAGGGCTGCATCTGTTCTTGTTGTCATCTCCAGCAGGAGTCTACTAGCAGGGCTGCGTCTGTTCTTGTTGTCACCTCCAGCAGGAGTGTACTAGCAGGGCTGCGTCTGTTCTTGTTGTCACCTCCAGCAGGAGTCTACTAGCAGGGCTGCATCTGTTCTTGTTGTCACCTCCAGCAGGAGTCTACTAGCAGGGCTGCATCTGTTCTTGTTGTCACCTCCAGCAGGAGTCTACTAGCAGGGCTGCATCTGTTCTTGTTGTCACCTCCAGCAGGAGTCTGCTAGCAGGGCTGCGTCTGTTATTGTTGTCACCTCCAGCAGGAGTCTACTAGCAGGGCTGCATCTGTTCTTGTTGTCACCTCCAGCAGGAGTCTACTAGCAGGGCTGCATCTGTTCTTGTTGTCACCTCCAGCAGGAGTCTACTAGCAGGGCTGCATCTGCTCTTGTTGTCACCTCCAGCAGGAGTCTACTAGCAGGGCTGCATCTGTTCTTGTTGTCACCTCCAGCAGGAGTCTACTAGCAGGGCTGCATCTGTTCTTGTTGTCACCTCCAGCAGGAGTCTACTAGCAGGGCTGCATCTGTTCTTGTTGACACCTCCAGCAGGAGTCTACTAGCAGGGCTGCATCTGTTCTTGTTGTCACCTCCAGTAGGAGTCTACTAGCAGGGCTGCATCTGTTCTTGTTGTCACCTCCAGCAGGAGTCTACTAGTAGGGCTGCATCTGTTCTTGTTGTCACCTCCAGCAGGAGTCTACTAGCAGGGCTGCATCTGTTCTTGTTGTCACCTCCAGCAGGAGTCTACTAGCAGGGCTGCATCTGTTCTTGTTGTCACCTCCAGCAGGAGTCTACCAGCAGGGCTGCATCTGTTCTTGTTGTCACCTCCAGCAGGAGTCTACTAGCAGGGCTGCATCTGTTCTTGTTGTCACCTCCAGCAGGAGTCTACTAGCAGGGCTGCATCTGTTCTTGTTGTCACCTCCAGCAGGAGTCTACTAGCAGGGCTGCATCTGTTCTTGTTGTCACCTCCAGCAGGAGTCTACCAGCAGGGCTGCATCTGTTCTTGTTGTCACCTCCAGCAGGAGTCTACTAGCAGGGCTGCATCTGTTCTTGTTGTCACCTCCAGCAGGAGTCTACTAGCAGGGCTGCATCTGTTCTTGTTGTCACCTCCAGCAGGAGTCTACCAGCAGGGCTGCATCTGTTCTTGTTGTCACCTCCAGCAGGAGTCTACTAGCAGGGCTGCATCTGTTCTTGTTGTCACCTCCAGCAGGAGTCTACTAGCAGGGCTGCATCTGTTCTTGTTGTCACCTCCAGCAGGAGTCTACTAGCAGGGCTGCATCTGTTCTTGTTGTCACCTCCAGCAGGAGTCTACCAGCAGGGCTGCATCTGTTCTTGTTGTCACCTCCAGCAGGAGTCTACCAGCAGGGCTGCATCTGTTCTTGTTGTCACCTCCAGCAGGAGTCTACTAGCAGGGCTGCATCTGTTCTTGTTGTCACCTCCAGCAGGAGTCTACTAGCAGGGCTGCATCTGTTCTTGTTGTCACCTCCAGCAGGAGTCTACTAGCAGGGCTGCATCTGTTCTTGTTGTCACCTCCAGCAGGAGTCTACCAGCAGGGCTGCATCTGTTCTTGTTGTCACCTCCAGCAGGAGTCTACTAGCAGGGCTGCATCTGTTCTTGTTGTCACCTCCAGCAGGAGTCTACTAGCAGGGCTGCATCTGTTCTTGTTGTCACCTCCAGTAGGAGTCTACTAGCATGCTGCATCTGTTCTTGTTATCACCTCCAGCAGGAGTCTACTAGCAGGGCTGCATCTGTTCTTGTTGTCACCTCCAGCAGGAGTGTACTAGCAGGGCTGCATCTGTTCTTGTTGTCACCTCCAGCAGGAGTGTACTAGCAGGGCTGCATCTGTTCTTGTTGTTACCTCCAGCAGGAGTGTACTAGCAGGGCTGCATCTGTTCTTGTTGTCACCTCCAGCAGGAGTGTACTAGCAGGGCTGCATCTGTTCTTGTTGTCACCTCCAGCAGGAGTGTACTAGCAGGGCTGCATCTGTTCTTGTTGTCACCTCCAGCAGGAGTCTACTAGCAGGGCTGCATCTGTTCTTGTTGTCACCTCCAGCAGGAGTGTACTAGCAGGGCTGCATCTGTTCTTGTTGTCACCTCCAGCAGGAGTCTACTAGCAGGGCTGCATCTGTTCTTGTTGTCACCTCCAGCAGGAGTCTACTAGCAGGGCTGCATCTGTTCTTGTTGTCACCTCCAGCAGGAGTCTACTAGCAGGGCTGCATCTGTTCTTGTTGTCACCTCCAGCAGGAGTCTATTAGCAGGGCTGCATCTGTTCTTGTTGTCACCTCCAGCAGGAGTCTACTAGCAGGGCTGCATTTGTTCTTGTTGTCACCTCCAGCAGGAGTCTATTAGCAGGGCTGCATCTGTTCTTGTTGTCACCTCCAGCAGGAGTCTACTAGTAGGGCTGCATCTGTTCTTGTTGTCACCTCCAGCAGGAGTCTACTAGTAGGGCTGCATCTCTTCTTGTTGTCACCTCCAGCAGGAGTCTACTAGCAGGGCTGCATCTGTTCTTGTTGTCACCTCCTTAGTTAATTAAGAACGCTAACAACTTTGTTGAGTTAGATATAAGAATTAACAACTGAGCGTCTACACTGCAAACTGAATTGTTGCCATCCTAATGGCGCTAAAGCTATTTTATGACACTGAGCTTGACTGATTATTACTGATTCTAAGTCATGACTGAAGGCTCTTGACTCGTATAATGACTCTAACAACATATTCATTGGAGAAGCCAGGTACAGATACTCAAAAATCAGGGAAAAGGGAATTAATGTACAATTGCTATGGATCCCATCACACGCTGGGTTATTCCTTCATGATAAAGTTGATATGTTAGCCTAGAAGAGTACCAGAAGGTGAATGTAGAATATAACTTCGGTGTATCTGTGTAATATTAGGAATAATATAAGGAAAGAAGTAAATAATAAAACTGAATATTATAGGGATGCAGTTAGAATCCTGGGTAGATCTATAACCCACTATAATAACATGAACGTTGATAAGTAAGTTTATGGAGTAACTTGCAGTGTGAAGACTGACTAATGTTACCGTGACCAGACTTAGACTGGGTTACAAGTACTTCTGACAGTGTGATGTTGTAGTAGCCAGACTTAGACTTAGTTACAAGTACTTCTGACAGTGTGATGTTGTAGTAGCCAGACTTAGACTTAGTTACAAGTACTTCTGACACTGTGATGTTGTAGTAGCCAGACTTAGACTTAGTTACAAGTACTTCTGACAGTGTGATGTTGTAGTAGCCAGACTTAGACTTAGTTACAAGTACTTCTGACAGTGTGATGTTGTAGTAGCCAGACTTAGACTTAGTTACAAGTACTTCTGACAGTGTGATGTTGTAGTAGCCAGACTTAGACTTAGTTACAAGTACTTCTGACTGTGTGATGTTGTAGTAGCCAGACTTAGACTTAGTTACAAGTACTTCTGACAGTGTGATGTTGTAGTAGCCAGACTTAGACTTAGTTACAAGTACATCTGACTGTGTGATGTTGTAGTAGCCAGACTTAGACTTAGTTACAAGTACTTCTGACAGTGTGATGTTGTAGTAGCCAGACTTAGACTTAGTTACAAGTACATCTGACAGTTTGGCAGACACACAGATGATGATAAAAGTAAGTACAAAATATGTGGCCATCATTATGGTCACTGTCTAGAACACTTACTGAGGAATACAGAGACAGACAGTATAACAACCTATATGACAAGTCAAGTTATCTTATTAATGAAAATAAGATACCAGAAATATTAAGAAATTTTCATAAATTTGCTTGTAACAGATAAGTGAACTGAAGATATAAATCCAGATGTACACCTGTCAACCCTTTTAGGACCTAGTTCCTGGGCCTATGTGTACCCATATGCACTTGCACTACCATTCACAGGATGGATAAGAAGGTGCATAATAAACTAGCCACTTCAGTGGCAAAATCTAAAAAATGTAAATTCTTCTCCCTCTCTCTCCCTCTCTCCCTCTCTCCCTCCCTCTCTCCCTCCCTCTCTCCCTCCCTCCCTCCCTTCCTCCCTCCCTCCCTCCCTCCCTCCCTCCCTCCCTCCCTCCACAGATCACCGTCAAAGCTGGAACATCATGTGTGATTTTCAGATAGGATTTACCTCACTAATCACTGCTAAATCCTCTCATGACGTTAATCCAGGATCACAGCCTATTTTATTGTCAATGATTAAATACCAACCTGATTATTTCTGCAGGAATTATAATATAACTCTTGTATTTATAATATTTCAGGGGGGGGGGCCGGGAAGGGGGCGCTCAAGTATATAATATTAAATTAAAAGTCGGTGTATTAGGCTTATGTATATATATAAATATATACAGTATTTGGTGATGCGTAAATCCGGATTAAGACGGATTTACGAACGACAGAGTGAACAAAATATCGTCTGTAACTATGTAGTTCTACCAGAAGGATACTTATACATATATATATATATATATATATATATATATATATATATATATATATATATATATATATATATATATATATATATATATATATATATATATATATATATATATATATAATATTATATATATATATATGTATCTCTTAAATCTTCTGTGCCATATTATGTAATAAAATATTCCTATTGGTAAAAAAAAATAGTTTAAAAGATGGGGTGGTAGGGGAAGTGGAATATTCAAATGGCTTCAGGAAGAAATCCAAATATTCTTCCTTGAAGCCTTTTTATCCACTTCTCCGAGGCTATGGGTCCCACAATTTACACCAGAGGTGGACCCCATACTATATATATATATATATATATATATATATATATATATATATATATATATATATATATATATATATATATATATATATATATATATATATATATATATATATATATATATATATATATATATATGCATGTACAACATATGGGTATCTTTATTTGTAGACGTTTCGCCCACCAGTGGCTTTATCAATACAAATTCTAGGATGTAAATGGGAAGACTGAAGAGCTGTTTGCAAAATAGCAGGTAATCAGTCCCTCAGTGTTAGAGATGATAAAGAGCACCGTAGTGTTGAACACTGTGAAGTACACGCAGGAAACTTGGTGCTCATGTACTGGAGTGAAGCTTGTAAGTGATAGATAATTATTGTATATTACACTTTTGTTAAGTTTGATGTCTATCCCTTACACGAGGGTAATTAAGACTGCATGGTTGATTAATGAGGTTTAAAGTCTATCTACTACATGAGGGTCATTAAGGCTGCATATCATCTGTTCACCACCAGTCAAGATTACTTTAATAACCGCAATGCGTACACTCCAGGTGTGTTGTATAACACACACACACACACACACACACACACACACACACACACACACACACACACTTCTAATTTTTAATTCATTGCCTCAATGGGGAAAATGTAATTTTCCAGAATGCAGATTTAAGTAATTCTTTGTAAATTTTAATTTACGAAAACTGACATGAATACCATTGTATACACCTGACATGAATACCATTGTATACACCTGACATGAATACCATTGTATACACCTGACATGAATACCATTGTATGCACCTGACATGAATACCATTGTATACACCTGACATGAATACCATTGTATACACCTGACATGAATACCATTGTATACACCTGACATGAATACCATTGTATACACCTGACATGAATACCATTGTATACACCTGACATGAATACCATTATATACAATTGACAAGAGTACCCTTGTATACAACTGACATGAATACCATTGTATACAACTAACGTACGTTAAATTGTGTACAACTATATCCTATAGGATTTCCCACGTGTAAATTATGATGTATCTCTCTCTCCTGCGTTCCAAGGAGTACAAGTCAAGGGAATTTCCAACATTCCCAGTAATTAAGATGCTTCACTGAATTTATATCTGCAGGGAAGTTTCTCTGTACCATCTCCAGTCCTGTAGTTTCACCTGCCGTGAATGGGGCTGTTAATGTACAGCAGTATTCCAGTCTAGATAAAACAAGTGACTTAAAGTGGATCAATACTGGCTCAGCATCTCTTATTCTGAAGGTTCTAGTTATCCAGCCCATCTCTCTTAGAAGGTTCTAGTTATCCAGCCCATCTCTCTTAGAAGATTCTAGTTATCCATCCCATCTCTCTCTGAAGGTTCTAGTTATCCCTCCTGTTCTCTTCCTTGAGACTGTGATAATAATGTGGGATCTTCCCACATTATTACTCCCAAGTCTCTCTCTCTCTCTCTCTCTCTCTCTCTCTCTCTCTCTCTCTCTCTCTCTCTCTCTCTCTCTCTCTCTCTCAACAAAAGCATATTACATTTATTAGTAATCTATTATGCAGTAATAATTCCATAAATTATTCAGTGAATTATAAAGAGAGTATATTAGTGGGGATTAAAATGTAACATAGTGACCATTTGTGTCATTATTGTCTCAAAAATACTGCTTGTTTGGCCACCCACAACCACCCTCAACCACCCTCAACCACCCACAACCACCTTCAATCACCCTCAACCACCCACAACCACCCACACCCACCCCTCAACCACCCACATCCACCCTCAACCACCCTCAACCACCTTCAACCACCCATAACTACCTTCAATCACCCTCAACCACCCACAACTACCCACAACCACCCACAACCACCCTCAACCACCCTCAACCACCCACAACCACCCACAACCACCCACAACCACTCACAACCACCCACAACCACCCACAACCATCGACAACCACCCACAACCAGTCACAACCACCCACAACCACCCACAACCACCCACAACCACCTCTCAACCCCCACAATCCCCCACAGCCACCCACAACCACCCACAGCCACCTCTCAACCCCCAAAACCACCCACAACCACCCACAACTACCCACAGCCACCTCTCAACCCCCACAACCCCCCACAACCACCCACAACCACCCACAACCACCCACAACCACCTCTCAACCCCCACAACCACCCACAACCACCTCTCAACCCCCATAACCACCCACAACCACCCACAACCACTCACAACCACCCACAACCACCCACAACCACCCACAACCACCCACAACCACCCACAAC
>NC_091344.1:23870912-23878412 GCF_038502225.1 Cherax quadricarinatus
TTGTAACTAAGTCTAAGTCTGGCTACTACAACATCACACTGTCAGATGTACTTGTAACTAAGTCTAAGTCTGGCTACTACAACATCACAGTGTCAGAAGTACTTGTAACTAAGTCTAAGTCTGGCTACTACAACATCACACAGTCAGATGTACTTGTAACTAAGTCTAAGTCTGGCTACTACAACATCACAGTGTCAGAAGTACTTGTAACTAAGTCTAAGTCTGGCTACTACAACATCACAGTGTCAGAAGTACTTGTAACTAAGTCTAAGTCTGGCTACTACAACATCACACTGTCAGAAGTACTTGTAACTAAGTCTAAGTCTGGCTACTACAACATCACACTGTCAGAAGTACTTGTAACTAAGCCTAAGTTTGGCTACTACAACATCACACTGTCAGAAGTACTTGTAACTAAGTCTAAGTCTGGCTACTACAACATCACACTGTCAGAAGTACTTGTAACTAAGTCTAAGTCTGGCTACTACAACATCACACTGTCAGGTGTGCAGTGTTAATTTCAAAAAACCATACCCCCGGCCGGGATTGAACCCGCGGTCATAGAGTCTCAAAACTCCAGCCCGTCGCGTTAGCCACTAGACCAGCTAGCCACAATAAGAATCATCCAACTTGCATTTGTGGTCACAGTGGTGCCTGTGCTAACCTTCCTATGGTGTAGAAATATACCTAGTTGGATGAATCTTATTGTGGCTAGCTGGTCTAGTGGCTAACGCGACGGGCTGGAGTTTTGAGACTCTATGACCGCGGGTTCAATCCCGGCCGGGGGTATGGTTTGTTTGCAATCGTGTCATTACGATTTCTTGAGGCAAGTTAATTTCAATAATCCCGTCATTGATACTAGAGACACCAAGCTTCGTCCTCATATCAAGAACCTTTGTTGATCTGGGCCAGCCAAGAATAATTCTAAATGGTTTATTCTGCAATACCTCCAAGAGTCAGAGAGAACTTTCCCTAGCTAATATCAACATGGAAGCAGAGTAGTAGTAGTAGTAAAAACAGTAGTAGTAGTGGTGGTGGTGGCAGTGGTAGGGGACGTAGTAGTAGTAATATAAGTAATAGTAGTGGAGGCAGCAATAATAATAATAATAGCAGTAGCAGTAGTAGTAAGCGCCTGCGACAGGTAATTTGATTTATTCTAAGAGCACATTAACTCTTAGACTCTTAACAGGAGGAAATAAACAGAGAATTGAGAATAGTGTGTAGGGCAACGGTCAGATGATGTGTAGAAGTGACGGGTCATAGATAGTGAGGGGTGATAGATAGTGAGGGGTGATAGATAGTGAGGGGTGATAGATAGTGAAGGGTGGTGGAGGGAGTCTAGCAGTCTTAATTAACTAGGTACACTCACCCTGGGATACCAGGGTAAAAATTCTTCGTGAAAAAGGGAGATAAAAGGGAGAATATTTGGGTATAATCAGACGGTGTGTGTGTGTGTGTGTGTGTGTGTGTGTGTGTGTGTGTGTGTGTGTGTGTACTCACCTAGTTGAGGTTGCGGGGGTCGACTCCGAGCTCCTGGCCCCGCCTCTTCACTGATCGCTACTAGGTCACTCTCCCTGAGCCGTGAGCTTTATCATACCTCTGCTTAAAGCTATGTATGGATCCTGCCTCCACTACATCGCTTCCCAAACTATTCCACTTACTAACTACTCTGTGGCTGAAGAAATACTTCCTAACATCCCTGTGATTCATCTGTGTCTTCAGCTTCCAACTGTGTCCCCTTGTTGCTGTGTCCAGTCTCTGGAACATCCTGTCTTTGTCCACCAAGTCAATTCCTCTCAGTATTTTGTATGTCGTTATCATGTCCCCCCTATCTCTCCTGTCCTCCAGTGTCGTCAGGTTGATTTCCCTTAACCTCTCCTCGTAGGACATACCTCTTAGCTCTGGGACTAGTCTTGTTGCAAACCTTTGCACTTTCTCTAGTTTCTTCACATGCTTGGCTAGGTGTGGGTTCCAAACTGGTGCCGCATACTCCAATATGGGCCTAACGTACACGGTGTATAGGGTCCTGAATGATTCCTTATTAAGATGTCGGAATGCTGCTCTGAGGTTTCCTAGGCGCCCATATGCTGCAGCAGTTATTTGGTTGATGTGCGCTTCAGGAGATGTGTGTGTGTGTGTGTGTGTGTTTGCAATTAGTCTCGTTGCAAACCTTTGCACTTTCTTCAGTTTCTTGAAGTGCTGGACCAGGATTTTTTCAAATAATGCCGAGGATAATACTCAATATATAAATACTCGTGAGAGGACAGGTGTAAATAGACATTTTTGAGTGGTTAATGGGGGTTGAAAGTCTATCTGCTACACGAGGGTCATTAAGGCTACATGGTTGGTTAATGGGGGTTGAAAGTCTATCTGCTACACGAGGGTCATTAAGGCTACATGGTTGGTTAATGGGGGTTGAAAGACTATCTGCTAGATGAGGGTCATTAAGGCTACATGGTTGGTTAATGGGGGTTGAAAGACTATCTGCTAGATGAGGGTCATTAAGGCTACATGGTTGGTTAATGGGGGTTGAAAGACTATCTGCTACACGAGGGTCATTAAGGCTACATGGTTGGTTAATGGGGGTTGAAAGACTATCTGCTAGATGAGGGTCATTAAGGCTACATGGTTGGTTAATGGGGGTTGAAAGACTATCTGCTAGATGAGGGTCATTAAGGCTACATGGTTGGTTAATGGGGGTTGAAAGACTATCTGCTAGATGAGGGTCATTAAGGCTACATGGTTGGTTAATGGGGGTTGAAAGACTATCTGCTACACGAGGGTCATTAAGGCTACATGGTTGGTTAATGGGGGTTGAAAGACTATCTGCTACACGAGGGTCATTAAGGCTACATGGTTGGTTAATGGGGGTTGAAAGACTATCTGCTAGATGAGGGTCATTAAGGCTACATGGTTGGTTAATGGGGGTTGAAAGACTATCTGCTACACGAGGGTCATTAAGGCTACATGGTTGGTTAATGGGGGTTGAAAGACTATCTGCTACACGAGGGTCATTAAGGCTACATGGTTGGTTAATGGGGGTTGAAAGACTATCTGCTACACGAGGGTCATTAAGGCTACATGGTTGGTTAATGGGGGTTGAAAGACTATCTGCTAGATGAGGGTCATTAAGGCTACATGGTTGGTTAATGGGGGTTGAAAGACTATCTGCTAGATGAGGGTCATTAAGGCTACATGGTTGGTTAATGGGGGTTGAAAGACTATCTGCTAGATGAGGGTCATTAAGGCTACATGGTTGGTTAATGGGGGTTGAAAGACTATCTGCTACACGAGGGTCATTAAGGCTACATGGTTGGTTAATGGGGGTTGAAAGACTATCTGCTACACGAGGGTCATTAAGGCTACATGGTTGGTTAATGGGGGTTGAAAGACTATCTGCTACACGAGGGTCATTAAGGCTACATGGTTGGTTAATGGGGGTTGAAAGACTATCTGCTAGATGAGGGTCATTAAGGCTACATGGTTGGTTAATGGGGGTTGAAAGACTATCTGCTAGATGAGGGTCATTAAGGCTACATGGTTGGTTAATGGGGGTTGAAAGACTATCTGCTAGATGAGGGTCATTAAGGCTACATGGTTGGTTAATGGGGGTTGAAAGACTATCTGCTAGATGAGGGTCATTAAGGCTACACGGTTGGTTAATGGGGGTTGAAAGTCTATCTGCTACACGAGGGTCATTAAGGCTACATGGTTGGTTAATGGGGGTTGAAAGTCTATCTGCTACACGAGGGTCATTAAGGCTACATGGTTGGTTAATGGGGGTTGAAAGACTATCTGCTACACGAGGGTCATTAAGGCTACATGTCACCTGTTCACCACAAGTTAAGAATACTTTAACACCTAAAAATAGTGATTAATGTAAACTCTATGTTCATATACACTGAGAGATATACACCTCTTGGTCTATATATCGTTCATCACTTCTCTCCCATTTTGTTCTTCCCTCCCATTACCCTTTTTCCTTTATCTTTCTTTCCTTCCCACTGTCTCCTGTCTTTCCCACCACCGCTTCTATTAACTGCTTGGCAAACATCTTTCACGAGGGAGTAATAGCGCGGGGAAGATGACAGAAATATCCTCCATGTGTGTGTGTGTGTGTGTGTGTGTGTGTGTGTGTGTGTGTGTGTGTGTGTGTGTGTGTGTGTGTGTGTGTGTGTGTGTGTGTGTGTGTGTGTGTGTGTAACTAAGCCTAAGTCTGGCTACTACAACATCACACTGCCAGAAGTACTTTTAACCAAAGTCTAAGTCTGGCTACTACAACATAGCCAGTGTTCTCACTACAAGTTGCTCCATACACGCATTTATCTACGATAATGTTATCATTGTGAGTTATCGATCTACTGAGGTTTCTAACAGCGTTTCTATGACGTCCATTCATTATTTACTTACTTCCTAATACTATTCCTAACGCCAGACACAGATATCTTACATTCTACTGTGGTAGTGTGCATGCAATACGCTATCTACCATCACCACTACAATAACTACAGCCGTCGCCCTGACCACCGCTACCACTAAAATATCTCGTCGTTTATCGAGGTTAACGAGCTCTTTACACTGCCTCGTTGGTCTCATTAACAAGATTGATCAATTACTCCACACAACCTGTCTGCAAGTGTATATATATATATATATATATATATATATATATATATATATATATATATATATATATATATATATATATATATATATATATATATATATATATATATATATATATATATATATATATATATATATATATATATATATATATATATATATATATATATATATATATATATATATATATATATATATATATATATATACAAGGAAAGTCAGACATGTGTAGACTGGCACTATTTTGAAGGTGAGTGCCATTAAGGTGAAGATTTTCTCACTCCTTGGCACCTGGGAAGTGATGAGACTGTCACACGGAACTTTCTTATCTAATGAGTGCCTGGGGGAAGTGCCAGAGGGGCCGCAGTGATTGGCTATTGGTGGTGGTGGTGATGGTGCTTGTGGTGATGGTGGTAGTGGTGGTTTTGTGGTAGTGGTAGCTTCTGCCAGTGACCCTGGGCACCTCAGGGGCATGAGGCTCCTCAGGGGCATGGGGGCATCTCAGGGGCAAGGGGCAATTTGTAAGTCGTCTCGTTTACCACCACATGTGGTAGCCGACTTTACGAGGGGCACTCTGCCCTCCCCTCTACCCTACCTCCCCTCTACCCTCATCCTAGCACTTAACCCGCCTTACCTCTCTACCTCCCTACTCTCACCCTCACCTCATCACTGAATAAGGGCTAAAAAAAAAAAAAACTCCGGAAACCCCTGCCCGAGGCTTACGCCCTTAATCCCCTCTCTTCCTTCTCATTACCCATAATGCAATTTCTGGGTGACAAATGACAATCTAGTGACTCCATTATGGCCGACGCGTTACTTGAAGACTTATTTAGCTTCACATTCAATTTATTTCGGAATGCCGGCCGTCAGAGGCCACAGCCACGCATGATAGCCGCAGAAAAAGGCAGCGTGGACTTTTCTAAAAAGGCCAATTTACGTCGGAAATTACTGTAGCCGAAGAAACAAACAGTAAATAAGTAAGAGAGTGAGCAACTCCAGAGGTGTCAGTTAACTGTGTATCCAATTTGTTAAGGAATGCGTCTAAGAACGCTGTGTGACGCTTTTGGGGTTATGCCCGACGCGGGTTTAATATTTATATATATATATCTCTCTCTTTCTCTCTCTGTCTCTCTCTTCTTCCCTTCCTTCTTCTTATCTCTTCAATTTATGCGCGCATGACGTATTTGTTGACGTTTGTCGACGCGTAATTACCAGCGCTGTGAATAATAATAATAATTATAACTTCCTGCTCTGTGAACTATTGTGAGGACGTTTTCCCCAGGCTTGTTGTATACACCGGGGTGTGTATGTGTGTGTATTTGTTAATGTGTATACATCGGGGGTGTACTCACCTAGTTGTGGTTGCAGGGGTCGAGTCACAGCTCCTCGCCCCGCATGTGTGTGTGTGCATGTGTATCTCTCACTGTATTTATGTAGAGATATGTATCTCTCAGTGTATATATGTAGAGAGATATGTATCTTTTAGTGTATATATACTACCTCTCCCTCCCCTCTTAAGCATCCCTTCCACCCCCTCCCTTATTTCTTCTCTTCCATCCCCTCCCTCTTCTTCACCCCCTACCTCCGTCATCTCCTCCAACCCCCCATCCCCTACAATCTTCTCTTTCACGCTATCCCTTATCTCTCCCCCTCTCTCTCTTCTTCCCTCTTCCATATATTCTTCTCTTCCATTCACTTTCAATTAGTTACGGTATGCCAACTAGACATAAACAAGATAAGGCGGAGGAACTGCTTGTTACGGTAGCTAAATGCTCGTTAGAGAGAGAGTGTGAGGAAGAGAGAGAGAGAGAGAGAGAGAGAGAGAGAGAGAGAGAGAGAGAGAGCTTCATGTAGTGTTCTCTCAGAGATTACGTCTTCTCGTCCACCTGCGACTCCTTCAGGTGCTGGGGACCTAATTACTGCTGGGTGACGGTGAGACTGCCACGGACGTCGCTAAGGACGATTGCCAGGATGTCAGGAAGCCACGGACGCTCCTAAGGACGATTGCGAGAACGCCGAATAGACATATATATATATATATATATATATATATATATATATATATATATATATATATATATATATATATATATATATATATATATATATATATATATATATATATATATTTATATATATATATATATATATATAATATATATATATATATATATATATATATATATATATATATATAAATATATATGTATATATATATATATATATATATATATATATATATATATATATATATATATATATATATATATATATATATATATATATATATATATATGTATGTATGTATGTATATATATATTGGACATATATTTTTCTCAGTCAAATTCAATTAAGATTATTAAGTACATTGGACTTCAAAGAGCACAGAATTAATTAAGATTACGTTAATTACTACTCAAAAGAACAAACACCTGATTAATAACCATTGAACGAACACGAGCGAAACAATCCTGGAAAAGGCGGTAGTAAAGAGCCCTGAACGATGATTTCTGGTAGTAAAGACCTTGATTATAAGAGCCCTGAGTGATAATTTCTGATAATAAGAGCCCTGAAACTAGGTAGTAGGTTGGTACTACCATCCTGTGGTAGTAGGTTGGTAGACAACAACCACCCAGGGAGGTACTACCATCCTGTGGTAGTAGGTTGGTAGACAACAACCACCCAGGGAGGTACTACCATCCTGTGGTAGTAGGTTGGTAGACAACAACCACCCAGGGAGGTACTACCATCCTGTGGTAGTAGGTTGGTAGACAACAACCACCCAGGGAGGTACTACCATCCTGTGGTAGTAGGTTGGTAGACAGCAACCACCCAGGGAGGTACTACCATCCTGTGGTAGTAGGTTGGTAGACA
>NC_091344.1:23883412-23913412 GCF_038502225.1 Cherax quadricarinatus
TGATGGCGAGTGTGGTTGATGACGAGTGTGGAATCGTGGTTGGTGAAACTGAGACTGGTGGGATTGCGGCCGATGGGACTATGGTTGATATCATGGTGGTTAATATAATTGTGGTTGTTGGAATTGTGGTTGGAGGAATTGTGGTTGCTGGAATTGTGGTTGGTTGAACTGTAGTTCGTGGGATTGTGGTTGCTGGAATTGTGGTTGCTGGGATTGTGGGTGACGGAATAGTGGTTAGTGGAATTGTGGATGATCTGGTTAGCTTGTTTGTCACGAGTAGTAGTTAATTATCAGGTTGACTGCATCCTGGGGTTTTTAAACTCTAATTGTTGACCTTCTTCTCTATCTATCTACCGGTCAATCTATCTATCTATATATCTATCTATCTATCTATATGTATATATATATATATATATATATATATATATATATATATATATATAGAGATATATATATATATATATATATATATATATATCTGTATATATATATATATATATATATATATATATATATATATATATATACATATATATATATATATATATATATATATATATATATATATATATATATATATATATATATATATATATATATATATATATATATATATATATATATATATATGCAATAAGATCACAGTAAACAGGTGATTTCAGAATATGCAAAACAACCACTCTGAAAGAATAGAGAAATTCCAAGCGCTTTCGTGACTACTCACATTATCAAGGAACAATATATATGTGTGTGTATGTGTGTATGTGTGTGTGTGTGTGTGTGTGTGTGTGTGTGTGTGTGTGTGTGTGTGTGTGTGTGTGTATGTGTGTGTACTCACCTAGTTGTACTCACCTAGTTGAGGTTGCGGGGGTCGAGTCCGAGCTCCTGGCCCCGCCTCTTCACTGATCGCTACTAGGTCACTCTCCCTGAGCCGTGAGCTTTATCGTACCTCTGCTTAAAGCTATGTATGGATCCTGCCTCCACTACATCGCTTCCCAAACTATTCCACTTACTGACTACTCTGTGGCTGAAGAAATACTTCCTAACATCCCTGTGATTCATCTGTGTCTTTAGCTTCCAACTGTGTCCCCTTGTTACTGTGTCCAATCTCTGGAACATCCTGTTTTTGTCCACCTTGTCAATTCCTCTCAGTATTTTGTATGTCGTTATCATGTCCCCCCTATCTCTCCTGTCCTCCAGTGTCGTCAGGTTGATTTCCCTTAACCTCTCCTCGTAGGACATACCTCTTAGCTCTGGGACTAGTCTTGTTGCAAACCTTTGCACTTTCTCTAGTTTCTTTACGTGCTTGGCTAGGTGTGGGTTCCAAACTGGTGCCGCATACTCCAATATGGGCCTAACGTATACGGTGTACAGGGTCCTGAACGATTCCTTATTAAGATGTCGGAATGCTGTTCTGAGGTTTGCTAGGCGCCCATATGCTGCAGCAGTTATTTGGTTGATGTGCGCTTCAGGAGATGTGCCTGGTGTTATACTCACCCCAAGATCTTTTTCCTTGAGTGAGGTTTGTAGTCTCTGACCCCCTAGACTGTACTCCGTCTGCGGCCTTCTTTGCCCTTCCCCAATCTTCATGACTTTGCACTTGGTGGGATTGAACTCCAGGAGCCAATTGCTGGACCAGTTCTGCAGCCTGTCCAGATCCCTTTGTAGTTCTGCCTGGTCTTCGATCGAGTGTATTCTTCTCATCAACTTCACGTCATCTGCAAACAGGGACACCTCAGAGTCTATTCCTTCCGTCATGTCGTTCACAAATACCAGAAACAGCACTGGTCCTAGGACTGACCCCTGCGGGACCCCGCTGGTCACAGGTGCCCACTCTGACACCTCGCCACGTACCATGACTCGCTGCTGTCTTCCTGACAAGTATTCCCTGTGTGTGTGTGTGTGTGTGTGTGTGTGTGTGTGTGTGTGTGTGTGTGTGTGTGTGTATGTGTGTGTGTGTGTGAAGGAGGAAGAAGAGGAGGAGGAACAGAAAAGGGGTAAGAGAAAGAGGAGAAAGGGTGAGTGTGAGGATGCCTTTTCTTATCTCAATTAGTGAACCTCTGACAGATGTCTGGCACTTGTGAAAAGCAGTGCCAACTAGCAGTGTGGTGGTGGTCGTAGTGGTGGTTGTGGTGGTAGTGGTGGTGGTAGTGGTGATGGTGGTAGTAGTGGTGGTGTTCGTAGTAGGGGTGATTGTGGTGGTAGTGGTGATGGTGGTGGTAGTGGTGGTGGTGGTAGTAGTGGTAAATGTGGTGGTAGTGGTGGTGGTAGTGGTGATGGTGGTGGTAGTGGTGGTGGTGGTAGTGGTGGTGGTGGTGGTTGTGGTGGTTGTGGTGGTAGTGGTGGTGGTAGTGGTGATGGTGTTGGTAGTGGTGGTGGTGGTAATGGTGGTGGTGGTAGTGGTGGTATTGGTGGTAGTAGTAGTAGTGGTCGTAGTGGTGGTATTGGTAGTTGTAGTGGTGGTGATAATGGCTGTGCCATTATTATTATTATTATTATTATTATTATTTTTTTATTATTATTATTATTATTATTATTATTATTATTATTATTATTATTATTATTATTATTATTATTATTATTATTATTATCATTATTATTATTATTATTATTATTATTATTATTATTATTATTATTATTATTATTATTATTATTATTATTATTTATTATTATTATTATTATTATTATTATTATTATTATTATTATTATTATTATTATTATTACTATCATTATTATTATTATTATTATTATTATTATTATTATTATTATTATTATTATTATTATTTTTTTTTTATTATTATTATTATTATTATTATTATTATTATTATTATTTTTTTTTTTTATTATTATTATTATTATTATTATTATTATTATTATTATTATTATCATTATTATTATTATTATTATTATTATTATTATTATTATTATTATTATTATTATTATTATTATTATTATCATTATTATTATTATTATTATTATTATTATTATTATTATTATTATTATTATTATTATCATTATTATTATTATTATTGTCATTATCATCATTATTAACTTTTCCTGAAGTAATTACATAAATTTCTTTGTTTCTCTTCCTACTTCTTTTCCTCCCACGACTCGAGAACTCCACATCCGATCGGTTTCAAACTTCCATTGAGTGTGTACGGTAACGAGGACCAGATTCCTGGAACAACCGCCAAGTGCGGCTGCCCTCAGACCCAAAGTTACTGACCATCCCAGCATTCCGGAATGATTGGGGTAACTTGAAAAATCCATAGAGAATTAGTTTGTAACCTTCAAGTAAGTCGTATGCTAATTCAAGGACAGTGGAAAGTGACAGTGCCAGGATAGTGCCAGGGTAGTGCCAGGGTAGTGCCAGGGTAGTACCAGGGTAGTGCCAGGGTAGTGCCAGGATAGTGTCAGGGTAGTGGCAGGGTAGTACCAGGGTAGTGCCAAGGTAGAGCCAGGATAGTGCCAGGGTAGTGCCAGGGTAGTACCAGGGTAGTGCCAAGGTAGAGCCAGGATAGTGCCAGGGTAGTGCCAGGGTAGTACCAGGGTAGTGCCAAGGTAGAGCCAGGATAGTGCCAGGGTAGTGCCAGGGTAGTACCAGGGTAGTGCCAAGGTAGAGCCAGGATAGTGTCAGGGTAGTGTCAGGGTAGTACCAAGGTAGAGCCTGGATAGTGCTAGGGTAGTGCCAGGGTAGTGCCAGAGTAGTGCCAGGGTGGTGCCAAGGTAGGGTCAGGATAGTGCCAGGGTAGTGCCAGGTTAGTGCCAAGGTAGTGCCAGGGTATTGCCTGGGTAATGCCAAGGTAGTGCCAGGGTATCGCCTGGGTAGTGCCAAGGTAGTGCCAGGGTAGGGCCAGGATAGTGCCAGGGTAGTGCCATGGTAGTGCCAGGGTAGTGCCATGGTAGTGCCATGGTAGTGCCAGGGTAGTGCCAGGGTAGTGCCAGGGTAGTGCCAGGGTAGTGCAAGGGTAGTGCCAGGGTAGTGCCAGGGTAGTGCCAGGGTAGTGCCAGGGTAGTGCCACGGTAGTGCCACGGTAGTGCCACGGTAGTGCCAGGGTAGTGCCAGCGTGGAAAAATCTTAGCAATACAATAAATTAGTGAACAAAATTTGGAATTGTTAGGAATCTTTACAATACCTGAAGAATTCCTCTTCCGATCGATTTCAAACCTATTTTTTCAGCGCTGCTGCGTTTTCTTGGACGCAAGGTTCGTATTATTAAGGGGGGAGGGAGGGAGGAGGGGTAGAAAGGCGGTTGGGAGGCGGGGGAATTGAAGGGAGGGTGGATGAAGGGGTTAGGGAGGGATGGAAATGGGAGGAGGAGGGAGGGAGGGGGAGGGAGGGGGAGGGAGGGGGAGGGAGGGGGAGGGAGGGGGAGGGAGGGGGAGGGAGGGGAGGGAGGGGGAGGGAGGGGGAGGGAGGGGGAGGGAGGGGGATAATGAAGGGGTATTGTCTTCCTGGGATAATGGGATTATGATGGATAGAGGGGGTGAGGGAGGAGGGAAGCAAGGGTTGGAGAGGGTGGTGGAGAGAGGAGGTAGGGAGAAAGTGAAGAGGGAGTAGTAGTAGTAGTAGTAGTAATAGTAGTAGTAGTAGTAGTAATAGTAGTAGTAGTAGTAGTAGTAATAATAGTAGTAGTAGTAATGATAATAGTAGAAGTAGTAGTAGCAGTAGTAGTAGTAGTAGTAGTAGTAGTAGTAGTAGTAGTAGTAGTAGTAGTAGTAGTAGTAGTAGTAGTAGTAGTAGAAGTAATAGTAGTAGTAGTAATAACATTGATAGTAATAGCAGCAGAAAAAATCTGGAAACTCATCAGAGGTATATGAAAGGTAGCAGTGGCGTGAAGACTGGTTGTAGAGAGTGTGGAGGGTGGGGAGAGAGCCTTCTGCTTCACTGTTCTTGCCTCCTCACACAGTTAATAGATAATAGTTCTTAATCTAGATGTAAGTAGACAGTTCTTCTCGGTGTGGACCTCTAAGTACTTTATCTATCTATCTATCTATCTAGCTATTTATCTGTCTATTTATCTATCTATTTGTCTGTCCATCTGTCGATCTATCTATTCTTTATTCCCCTTCTTTACCAATCCCCTTCACTCATGCTTCTCCCTTTCTCTCTCTTCCTCTTCTTCCCTCCTTAACCACTTCCTCCCCTTCCCCACAAACGCCCCCTGCCCCAGGTAGGGGGTGGCAGTAAGAATCAGATTTGCGGGGCGGAGCGGGGAGGGGCTGTGAGGGGAGGGGCAGCAACTCCCCACTGTCGTTATCGCAATAATTGACCCTGTTATTTCCTATTAATTTGACACCACTCTCCCTCCAGCGGTGCTCCCAGGGGAGAGGGGAGGACTGCAGGGGAGGTTGTGGCTGGTGGGAGGGAGGGGGGAGGGGGGAGGGGGAGGGGGGAGGGGAGGATGAGGGGAGGGGGAGGGGGAGGGGGCAATGAATGAAAGGAGAAAGGGATGGTTGGTGGTTATGGGGGGAGGAAGTGAGGTGATATATATATATATATATATATATATATATATATATATATATATATATATATATATATATATATATATATATATATATATATATATATATATATATATATATATATATATATATATATATATATATATATATATATATATATATATATATATATATTTATATATATATATATATATATATATATATATATATATATATATATATATATATAATATGTATATATATATCAGATACATCAGAAATGTGCTGTTACATCATATTTTTTTGTGATGACTACGAAGTGGAGAACCAAAGGATATATTTAATGAATGAAAGTCTGCGGATATCGCCCATCAGATTTGGGTTAGTGATTTGACTTCGTCCGATGTTGATGTGTTGACTCCAAGCTGTGGGACAGACTACCTCAAACTCCTCCTCATCTTCCACATTTCTCTACGGTGGACTGAAGAAGCCACTAGCGGGCGAAACGTTTCCTTAATAAAGACACCCAAGTGTAGCACAAGAGTCTCATTTATTATCTTAAGACAGTGTCGAGCTTCCAGTAATCGTCTTCATCGTGCTGGCCTCTAGTTCCCGGGCCTCTGGAACTGGGTTAAATTTTAGCGTTGACATTTGAGCTCTTTAATGAGATGAGATGTAAATCCTGTAACTACTGAGTGCTGTGAGTTAAAGTATATAGGCCTACTGAGTGCTCTTATTTACAGTTTGTAGGCCTAGTAAGTGATGTTAGTTACAGTGCTTAGGCCTGCTGAATTCTGTGAGTTACAGTTTATAGGCCTACTGAGTGCTGTGGACTTACATTGCATAGGCCTACTGAGTGCTCTAACTTACGGCATATAGGCCTCTTGCACGGCGTGACGTGCCGGAAGTTGCAATTAGTCCACCTTTCATTTTTAAATTATCAAATAAAGTGCTAAACCCATAAGGGTCAAACAGCGCCGTGTTGAAATCTATAAGTAAAGAAAACAGAACAGGAAAATAAAATCCCCGGTTACCGCCTTACGGACGGTCCCCTCTCAAAGGGGAAAAAAGGGGAAGATGGTTGGTTTTTCCTCTCAGTGAGAGGAAAGTTGATGTAAAGTTTGGGAGAAGAAAGTGGAGGACCCGCCAGCGGTGGCGGGAGTTGTGCGAGAGGTGCTGGAGGTGTGCGAGAGGTGCGGGAGATGTGTGAGAGATGTTGGTGGTGTGCGAGAGGTGCTGGAGATGTGCGAGAAGTGCTGGAGGTGTGCGAGAGGTGCGGAATATGTGTGAGAGATGCTGGGGGTGTGCGAGAGGTGCTGGAGGTGTGCGAGAGCTGCTGGAGGTGTGCGAAAGGTGCTGGAGGTGTGTGAGAGATGCTGGTGGTGTGCGAGAGGTTCGGGAGGAGTGCGATAGGTGCGCCAGAGTTGCGCGGGAGATGCGGGAGGTGTGTGCGAGAGGTGGGCACCGGAGAGTGCGCGAGAAGTGGCCGCGCGAGAGGCGTGCGCGAGAGGTGCATCAGGATGTGAGGCAGGATAAGCAACGCTACATCACGTCCCTGTTAGCTGCTCTTCCCAATCGATCCCAGGAAATGGATTTCATGAATTTTTCCGCCAAATCCTATTGAGAAAAAGGGAGAGAGGGAGAGAATAAGAAGAAGAACAAGAAGACTGGATATGGCGCGCACTTTTTGGCGGAAGATTCCCGTTTTCTATGCTTCCTTTTGTTTACCTTTTTTCCCGGGAAATTTGCGTTTCTTTTTTTTTTTCTTTTTTGGTAAATTTTAATTCCCGCACGACACGGACCTCCGGTAGACAGCCACTCCGCTTAACACCCGAAGGAAGGAAGGAGTGAATTAACAGCTGTCAGACAGACAGCGCCAGCAGAACCATAAGATATGATAATCGAATAATCCTCCAGCGCCGAGGACGAAAGATTCTGACAGTTCGCTCGGCCCAGGTCAAGCTTCACATGAATTTCCAATGCTCCTAATCTGAGAAAAGCACATGTGAGGAGAGAGTTTTAAACTTGTTTATTGGATGGCGAATGTGAAGACGCGGCAGAGACACTCAATTTTTACCAGAAATTCGACACTTTTCGCCAGGACCAGAGCGAGTGCGGGTTTACCCCGCTACTCACTGACTGGAATTCGACCCAAGAATTACGGCAAATTAAAAGAATTGTTCCTTAATTAACCAATTACTAATGACGTTTAGCGTTAATGGCGTGAGAATAAGAGAAGGCAATGAACGTTACGCTGGTGGGACCCTGTCGAAGGTGACACCGGAGTCGTTACACAGCGAAACAAGTGAGCGAAACACTGAGGGAAAAGCCAAGAGTATTCCTCTGCATATCGGAAGAAGGCAGTGGGTTGTGAGGAAGGTAGCAAGGACTGGCTGCCTTCATTCTGCGGCCTCCACTACAACATTTTCCGACCTTTTCCCCTCCACTGGAATAAGATGTATCTCAATGCGGAGTCCTGGTATAAGTACACGCCTTTGACTGCCCATAGTTAGTGAGGAGAAGATAATGGCTGACAGAGCCATTGACGGGAGGAACCCGTAGGGGAACGAAAGGGAATAAATTCTGCAGCCTATTTGGTTCACAGCTGAGACCCAGGCCAGCTGCGAGTGGCCAGTGCGTGTGTGTGTGTGTGTGTGTACTCACCTAGTTGTACTCACCTAGTTGAGGTTGCGGGGGTCGAGTCCGAGCTCCTGGCCCCGCCTCTTCACTGATCGCTACTAGGTCACTCTCCCTGAACCGTGAGCTTTATCATACCTCTGCTTAAAGCTATGTATGGATCCTGCCTCCACTACATCGCTTCCCAAACTATTCCACTTACTGACTACTCTGTGGCTGAAGAAATACTTCCTAACATCCCTGTGATTCATCTGTGTCTTCAACTTCCAACTGTGTCCCCTTGTGTGTGTGTGTGTGTGTGTGTGTGTGTGTGTGTGTGTGTGTGTGTGTGTGTGATTACGTATACACTTTACATGAATAACTAACTTGTAATAAACACTTGTCACTGCTCAATAATAGCCCACATGGAGACGGAAAAACAAGAGTTTGATTGATCCGTATATTTCGACACCCTTTTTAAGATCCTCTTCATCGGAAAAGTATCAGCAAAAGAGGAGCCCAAAAGGGGTCGAAATATACACATCAATTCACATATAACCCGCACATGAGAGAGAAAAGCTTATGTTGATGTTTCGGTCCGTCTTGGGCCATTCACAAGACGGACCGAAGCGTCGTGTCATGTACGGGTTATTTGTGTATTGTTTCAGCTACGGTATTGAACCTTTTCGTCCTTTTCCTATACACCTCAATTAACCTCGTAAGTTTCTGTCTCCATGTGGGTTATTACTGAACACATTTCATATATTTATTCAACCTATTTTGACCAAGTTTAACAAATTTTGGGATTCTACAGCCAAAACATTGTTTTTGTTTTTTTCTAAATTTTCTAATGATGAAGATTTTGTCGACAGCTTCAGTGATAAATGTGGTATATCACAGATAAGGATTTATTCCTTGTAACATACAAAACTTTACAAGCAAATACTAACCCCCGAGGGTTAAAAACCCCATTAGCTCATCCTCCCCCCAAACAAAAAGCCAAGCAAGGAGGCTTATCCCTTGGTCATCTTCCCGGGACACAACTCACAACAGTCAACACCCAGTTATCTATTTAATGATAGATGAGCAGAGGCAACAGGTGTAATAAGAGTACTTACACGTGGCCGCATTAACAACTAAAATAAGGGTCCCATACCCCATTTTTTGTGCATTATTAATGGGTGGTTAGTTAGTTAATGGGGTTCAAAGCCTGTCTGCTGCACGAGGGTCATTAAGGTTGCGAGTCACCTGTTCACCACCAGTCAAGAACGTATCAAGAACGTATCGATGTAGAATCTCAGTGTATATACAATGTGTATATACAATGTGTATATACAATGTGTATATACAGTGTGTATATACACATTATGTACAGCGTATAAGTTCGTTCCTTTATCATTATTATTTCCTCTCCCACTCTTCTTATCCCTTTTTCATCACTAACTAGTTCCTGCCTCACCCCTGCCTTACTGTTACCTCATTCCTGCCTCACCCCTGCCTCACTGCTACCTAGTTCCTGCCTCACCCCTGCCTCACTGCTACCTAGTTCCTGCCTCACCCCTGCCTCACTGCTACCTAGTTCCTGCCTCACCCCTGCCTCACTGCTACCTAGTTCCTGCCTCACTCCTGCCTCACTGCTACCTAGTTCCTGCCTCACCCCTGCCTCACTGCTACCTAGTTCCTGCCTCACCCCTGCCTCACTGCTACCTAGTTCCTGCCTCACCCCTGCCTCACTGCTACCTGATTCCTACCTCATTACTGCCTCAGATCTGCTTTGTACCCCTGCCTCATTCACCCCATCATCAACCCTGCCTCACCGCTACCTGATTCCTGCCTTATCTCTTCCTCAGATCTTCTTCATACCCCTGCCTTATTCATCCAAGCGTCAACCCTGCCTCACCCCTGCCTCATCCCTGTTTCATATCAGAGGAGTGGTGTGATCTCCTCGCCTCCACAAGTTCGTAAATGAGGGTAGCAAGACTCGGGGTATGAGGTGTTGGCCACCGCCTCCCAGATTGTCTGGAATATACAAAGGCAGAGAGAGAGAGAGAGAGAGAGAGAGAGAGAGAGAGAGAGAGAGAGAGAGAGAGAGAGAGAGAGAGAGAGAGAGAGAGAGAGAGAGAGAGAGAGAGAGAGAGAGAGATCTACGTCCAGGTATATGTCTCGCTCCGTCCGGGCGTATTATAAGTATATTCGTGTGAGGAAGCGCTAAACACGTAAGGAGTTGGCCATATAGGGTCTTGTGTGAGCAGCTAATAAACAATTTAGGGTAGGGGGGCCAGCTCTAAATCCCCGGATCGAGAGACCTGCTCTTTCGTTCGTTCAACGATCTTCCACTGATTCACCTCTCTCTCTCTCTCTCTCTCTTTTTTTTTTTTTTTTTTTTTTTTTTTTACACAGGGTTTGACAAGGTTAAGGATCCCTAGCTTTATTGACAGCTATTTACAGGTTAAGGATTCCTAACTTTATTGGCAAGCTAAGAGCTGTTACCTACATCAGCTCATTTGAAAGCATTTTTATTGTTATGAGACATACAAGTAGGGAACAGGATGAAGTTGGAGCCATCTGTGGGCCAGCATTTTCATTTGATCAACTGACGTTATCTCGTTGACATCATTATGCTGTACGAATGTGTTCCATACTCGAGTCATCCTGGGTATGTATGATCTAAGATGGAGTGATGTTCTGGAGAAGGGTACAGCCAGAGTGAAGTTGCTGCTTTCTGCCCGTCTTGTGGCATAAAAGCTTGTTTCACGCTGTCCTCGAAGTGGATCCAAGTGTGGTATTTTGACAATATTGGCCTTGTACATAACAGTAAGGCCACCCACATCCCTCCTATGTTGAAGGCTCTGCTGAAATGACAGATCTATCCAGGATGGGTCCAGGCGAGAGATGAGACGTCTTGCTCTGTTCTCTACTCTGTCAAGCAGTCGCAGATGAGAGGGGGGGCAGGCAAACCAAGAAAGTGGAGCATACTCAAGGTGTGAGCGTACTTGTGCCTCGTACAGGATCTTGCAACCCCTACTGTCAAGCAGATGCGAGATACGGCGAAGTGCTGTAAGCTTCCTGGCTGCCTTGTTTGCAAGATTTACAACATGGTTCTTCATGGTTAGTTTGGAGTCAAATTTCACCCCAAGGATATCAACTTCTTCTCCAGGTGCCAACATCGTCCCATTCATCCTTACTACTGCACCAGCATTACCATCATGGTGCCTAGAGACGATCATCATTTGCGTTTTCTCAGGTGCAAATGTTACTTGCCATCTATTTCCCCAAGCTGATATAGCTCTCAGCTGGTGATTGATGTAGCTTAGAGCAGCTGGCATTTCTTCTCTTGGATAAGTGAATGTCAGTGTACAGTCGTCTCTCTCTGTCTATCTATCTATCTATCTATCTATCTATCTATCTATCTATCTATCAGTCTATCTCCTGTTTCTCCTATTCCTTTTTGCTTATATCGTCTTCTATTTATCCTCTTCCTTCCTCTTCTATTATGTCTTCTTCATTTTACTCCTGTTCCTTTCCATAGTTTCTTCTTAGTTTATCTCTCTCTTCCTTATCTTCCAGTTCTCTTCCCGCTGTTTATTATCCTCTACTTTCTTATCATTCTTCCTCCCTCATTTTCCTTTGAATTCTCCACCATCTGCTACGTCTTCACCACCTCTTCTTCCTCTTCGTCCTCCTATTAATCATTCTTCTAATATTCTCATTTTCTTCCCAATCATTATCCCCTTCCTCCTCCTCCTCCTCCTCCTAATCCCTCTAATTCCCCACCTCCTGATCCCTCTAATCCTCCTCATTTTAATCCTTCCAATCTCCTCCTAATTCCTCTAATCCTCCTTCTAATCCCTCTACTCCTCCTCCTTCTAATCGTTCTCCTTCTAATCCTCCTTCCCCTCCCCCTCTTTCTCTATATATTGCTATAAACCCCAACACTTCTCTGAATCTGCTGTCCCCTCTTCTCCCTCCTCCTCCCCATAACCCATAAAAACCTTCTATGTTATTAGCATTCATACTGACGGCTATCACTTGCGATTGGTGCCTCGGCTGCCTCCTATTACGTTTAAATCTTGATGAGGAGCAGAAGGAAGGCCAGCCTGGGGAGAGAGGAGGAATCTGGCTGCCTAACATCATCCCAACTTTTACAGCCACCGCCCTCAAACTCTCCTACCAGATTTGCAATAAGAACCTACTCTTAATACCCCCGGCCTTTTGCTCTGCTATCAGTGTTATTGTGGAGATGAAGAGCGTAGTGATAGGGGGCCAGGAACAAGAGAACTCGAAGCTCTGATGTTCATATGGAACGTCACACTCCATCTGTTTTGTTTACGTTCGGCCGTCTTTTGTTTCGATGGGGCGTGCGTTTTACGGGGAATTATTTTGGATGGTCTCAGAGAGGTGTGGGTCTTCCAGGGTATATGGACTGAGAGGTGTGTGTGTGTGTCTTTGTCTAGGGAATGATTAGACACTGAGGGGTATATGTCTATCAGTGTATGTACACTGAGAGGTGTACTTCTCTCTGTGTACATACACTGAGAGTGTACTCTAAACCCTGCTTTAAGTATTCAAATATCCTCGTACTTACACTATTTTACGTACTATTCTTGACTAGTGGTGTACAGGTGACATATAACTTTAATGACCCTCGTGTAGTAGATAGACTTTAAACCTAACACGCCAACCATGCAGGTTAATTGGATAGTCTTAGGAAACAGACGATTATGGAAAATCCTGGTAAATTGCCTTCAACAAGCGGATGCGGTCTACTGCTCTACATGGCACCATCAGGCAGTAAGAGGCACCATTCCAAGGCATATATCCAGTATGTATCTCCACATTACGTAAAAATTACTCCCCATTTCGTTATACATTATTACGCTCTTCACTGTAGGGAGGGCGAGTCCTGGTTACACCTATCTCACATGTTAGGTTACATTATAATACACTTGTGTAGCAAGATCTGTTACATTATTACTTAGTGGGGCAAGATCTGTTACATTATGTGTACCTTAAACTATTGTTTCCTTGTTCTTAACGGTACTGTCGAAACATTTAGAATAAAGTGACCGAGTGAAAAAGATATATATTTTGAAATAATTTAGATTATTTAAACAGATATTTATATTTACTCATAAAGAAAAGTTTTAATTATATATATATATATATATATATATATATATATATATATATATATATATATATATATATATATATATATATATATATATATATATATATATATATATATATATATATATATATATATATATATATATATTATCACACTGGCCGATTCCCACCAAGGCAGGGTGGCCCGAAAAAGAAAAACTTTCACCATCATTCACTCCATCACTGTCTTGCCAGAAGGGTGCTTTACACTACAGTTTTTAAACTGCAACATTAACACCCCTCCTTCAGAGTGCAGGCACTGTACTTCCCATCTCCAGGACTCAAGTCCGGCCTGCCGGTTTCCCTGAACCCCTTCATAAATGTTACTTTGCTCACACTCCAACAGCACGTCAAGTATTAAAAACCATTTGTCTCCATTCACTCCTATCAAACACGCTCACGCATGCCTGCTGGAAGTCCAAGCCCCTCGCACACAAAACCTCCTTTACCCCCTCCCTCCAACCTTTCCTAGGCCGACCCCTTCCCCGCCTTCCTTCCACTACAGACTGATACACTCTTGAAGTCATTCTGTCTCGCTCCATTCTCTCTACATGTCCGAACCACCTCAACAACCCTTCCTCAGCCCTCTGGACAACAGTTTTGGTAATCCCGCACCTCCTCCTAACTTCCAAACTACGAATTCTCTGCATTATATTCACACCACACATGCCCTCAGACATGACATCTCCACTGCCTCCAGCCTTCTCCTCGCTGCAACATTCATCACCCACGCTTCACACCCATATAAGAGCGTTGGTAAAACTATACTCTCATACATTCCCCTCTTTGCCTCCAAGGACAAAGTTCTTAGTCTCCACAGACTCCTAAGTGCACCACTCACCCTTTTCCCCTCATCAACTCTATGATTTGCCTCATCTTTCATAGACCCATCCGCTGACACGTCCACTCCCAAATATCTGAATACATTCACCTCCTCCATACTCTCTCCCTCCAATCTGATATTCAATCTTTCATCACCTAATCTTATTGTTATCCTCATAACCTTACTCTTTCTTGTATTCACTTTTAATTTCCTTCTTTTGCATACCCTACAAAATTCATCCACCAATCTCTGCAACTTCTCTTCAGAATCTCCCAAGAGCACAGTGTCATCAGCAAAGAGCAACTGTGACAACTCCCACTTTATGTGTGATTCTTTATCTTTTAACTGCACGCCTCTTGCCAATACCCTCGCATTTACTTCTCTTACAACCCCATCTATAAATATATTAAACAACCACGGTGACATCACACATCCTTGTCTGAGGCCTACTTTATATATATATATATATATATATATATATATATATATATATATATATATATATATATATATATATATATATATATATATATATATATATATATATATATATAGCTTCTAGGTACCTATTCATTGCTAGGTGAAAAGGGTCAGTAGGTGCTAGAAGACTGTCCTTGCGTCTCATCCCGTCCTGGAAACGGACCCAGATCCCTTCGGTTGCGACCCGAACCCTGTACTGAAGGTACACAAAAGAGGCTTTAGTTAACCTGGTATAGTAGGGATAATTTGATGATCGGTGTGTGTAAGATGATTAAATCGGTTCAGGGGGTTTAAAGAGCATGATGGGTGTAGGGGGGAGGTTTAGAAACATGGGGAGGTGGAGCAGGGTTGGGCAGGGCAGGGCAGGGTAGGGCAGGGAAGGGCAGGGCAAGGCAGGACATAAGAGGAACGTACGTTGTGTGTTGAGGAGTGTGAACGACACCCACGAGTCTGCCTCACCCTCGACCCCTGATTGTACCATCAAATATTCAGACGCAATATCCAGCACTCTCTCTCTCTCTCTCTCTCTCTCTCTCTCTCTCTCTCTCTCTCTCTCTCTCTCTCTCTCTCTCTCTCTCTCTCTCTCTCTCTCTCTCTCTCTCTCTCTCTCTCTCTCTCTCTCTCTCCTTCCTCCCTCTCCCTTCCCCAAGAATGCCCCTCCCTCACACCCTTCCCCTCAGTCTCCCCCTTCCTTACTCCTTACCCCACTCACCACCCCCTGCACCACCCCCTGCACCACCCCCTGCACCACCCCCTGCACCACCCCCTGCACCACCCCCTGCACCACCTCCCGCACCACCCTGCACCACCCCCTGCACCACCCCCTGCACCACCTCCTGCACCACCTCCTGCACCACCTCCTGCACCACCCCCTGCACCACCCCCTGCACCACCCCCCTGCACCACCCCATACACCACCCCCCTGCACCACCCCCTGCACCACCTCCCGCACCACCCCCTGCACCACCCTGCACCACCCCCTGCACCACCCCCTGCACCATCCCTTGCACCACCCCCTGCACCACCCCCTGCACCACCCCATGCACCACCCCCTGCACCACCCCCCTGCACCACCCCCTTCACCACCCCCTGCACCACCACCCGCACCACCCCCTGCACCACCCCCTGCACCACCCCCTGAACCACCCCCTGCACCACCTCCCGCACCACGTCAACCTTACAACAACCATTCATTCTAACACCACCACAATCATTATCCTTCCTCCTCCTCCTCCTCCTCCTTCTCCTCTTCCTCCTCTTCTTCCTCTTCTTCTTCCTGCTCTTAACTTCCCACACGATCCGTCATAACACCTTCTTAAGCCTCATAATTATTTGTGATGATCTCTTCCAATTCTTTTTCTATCCTTTCCTCTTTCCCTCTCTCCTTCTCTTTCTCGCCTTCTCTCTTTCTCTCTCTGGTTTTCTCTATAACTTCCTTCTCGTTTATATGCGCACTTAGCGTATTTCCCATCTCTCAGTGGATGCTGCAGTCATCCACATATCAATTGATTCATCCATTCACCAACCAGTCTATCCATCAATCCATTCATCCACCAATCTGTCCATCAATTAATTCACCGACCAGTCTATCCATCAATCCACCAATCTGTCCATCAATTAATTCACCGACCAGTCTATCCATCAATCCACCAATCTGTCCATCAATTAATTCACCGACCAGTCTATCCATCAATCCACCAATCTGTCCATCAATTAATTCAGCGACCAGTCAATCCACTTAACTTGTGATGTTGTCCATCCACTTGTGTTGGAGAATAAGGACTTAAAAGAGCAGTTCCCTGGTCCTTCATGATGGGGAGCGGCAGTAGCAACACCAACGGGAGGAGACTGAAGGTTAAGACATATGGGCAACAGTTGGGTATCTTTATTGATGATACGTTCCGCCTACACAGTAGGTTTCTTCAGTCAAACACAGAAGGAACAGTAGTAGTGAAATAAAGATTATGTGAACAGTCCATCAACCTTGGAGAAAATGTATTTGAGGTGGTCAGTCCCTCAGCTTGATGTATTCGCTCCATCAGTCTTGGGGAATGGAGTATCCGTGTTGGGGAAGGAGTCCCGGGGGTAATGGGAATCTAAGGGGATCATGGACACCATTATATCATGATGACCTAAGGGGATCATGAATATCTAAGGGGAATATAATTACCATATTGTTCTCAGCTTGTCTCCTGCAATAAGTCTACCCTTCCAGTAATATATATATATATATATATATATATATATATATATATATATATATATATATATATATATATATAGAGAGAGAGAGAGAGAGAGAGAGAGAGAGAGAGAGAGAGAGAGAGAGAGAGAGAGAGAGAGAGAGAGAGAGAGAGAGAGAGAGATAGATAGATAGACAGATAGATAGATAGATAGATAGATAGATAGATAGATATATAGATAGATAGATAGAAAGACAGATAGATAGATAGATAGATAGATAGATAGATAGATAGATAGATAGATAGATAGATAGATAGAAAGATAGATAGATATATATACTTCTGATCGGATGCATGATGATTTTTCCCTTGTTTATGTGTCTAGCAGTGAAGACTAGAGAGAGAGAGAGAGAGAGAGAGACGCAGCCAACACGTTATAATAAGTCATGTTCGCTTATTTAAACAAAATAAAAAAATGAATAAAACAGGATGATAAAGGGAGAATAAACTTGGCACAGAACTCCCTTGATTGGTGTTACGTTACTCGTGATCCGACTTCATTGTCTATCAGTTCGTTCCTACATCTACTAATTCATCAATCCATCTATCAGTTCATCTACCAGGTGACCCCACTCATTCCCACGTTTAATCTCCTTGTTTCCAGTGTTTTATCCTAATTCTTATCTCCCACTCCCCTTTATCATCCTCTCCCTCATTCCCTTCAACAACACCCCAAATCACTCTCCCTCTCCTCCCTTCCTCCCTCCCTTCCATACCATAGCATAAAGGGAGTACAATTTTCCCTGTGTTACATATATATAAACGTACCCTACCCTCCCTCCTTTCCCTTCCCTCCCTACTCTCCCTACTCTCCCTCCTTCCCCCTCCCCCACAATACCTCTCCCCTCTTCTCCCTTCCATAACAACGTAAAGGGAGTACAATGTTCCATGTACTATATATCTATATGTACCCACTCTACCCTTCGTACCCTCCCTGCCCTCCCTGCCCTCTCTCCCATCCCAGCCCTCCCTCACACAATACCTCCCTCCCTTCCATAATACATAAGACAGGCTGGTGAGTACCGTGGCCACCATAGGCTGGTAGAATGCGGCTTCCAGCCGACTGATTGCCTCGCTGCCTCGGCCAACCACAATAAATAACACATTAGCTTTGATTTAATAATTCTGTGGAGTGATGAATTAATGCAGGGAAGAAATAAATGCGAAGCTGTGTTGCGTGGAGGGCCTGGTGCACGCTGCCTTCACTCACAGTCTGCTTGAACAATGGGATAGAGGAGTGCCGGTACTATCCACTGTGGGATAGAGGAGTGCCGGCACTATCCACTGTGAGATAGAGGAGTGCCGGTACTATCCACTGTGAGATAGAGGAGTGCCGGTACTATCCACTGTGGGATAGAGGAGTGCCGGCACTATCCACTGTGAGATAGAGGAGTGCCGGTACTATCCACTGTGGGATAGAGGAGTGCCGGTACTATCCACTGTGGGATAGAGGAGTGTCGGTACTATCCACTGTGGGATACAGGAGTGTCGGTACTATCCACTGTGGGATACAGGAGTGCCGGCACTATCCACTGTGAGATAGAGGAGTGCCGGTACTATCCACTGTGAGATAGAGGAGTGCCGGTACTATCCACTGTGGGATAGAGGAGTGTCGGTACTATCCACTGTGGGATAAAGGAGTGCCGGTACTATCCACTGTGGGATAGAGGAGTGCCGGTACTATCCACTGTGGGATAGAGGAGTGCCGGTACTATCCACTGTGAGATAGAGGAGTGCCGGTACTATCCACTGTGGGATAGAGGAGTGTCGGTACTATCCACTGTGGGATAAAGGAGTGCCGGTACTATCCACTGTGGGATAGAGGAGTGCCGGTACTAACCACTGTGGGATAGAGGAGTGCCGGTACTATCCACTGTGGGATAGAGGAGTGCCGGCACTATCCACTGTGGGATAAAGGAGTGCCGGTACTATCCACTGTGGGATAGAGGAGTGCCGGTACTAACCACTGTGGGATAGAGGAGTGCCGGTACTATCCACTGTGGGATAGAGGAGTGTCGGTACTATCCACTGTGGGATAAAGGAGTGCCGGTACTATCCACTGTGGGATAGAGGAGTGCCGGTACTAACCACTGTGGGATAGAGGAGTGCCGGTACTATCCACTGTGGGATAGAGGAGTGCCGGCACTATCCACTGTGGGATAGAGGAGTGCCGGTACTATCCACTGTGGGATAGAGGAGTGCCGGTACTATCCACTGTGGGATAGAGGAGTGCCGGTACTATCCACTGTGGGATACAGGAGTGCCGGTACTATCCACTGTGGGATACAGGAGTGCCGGTACTATCCACTGTGGGATACAGGAGTGCCGGTACTATCCACTGTGGGATACAGGAGTGCCGGTACTATCCACTGTGGGATAGAGGAGTGCCGGTACTATCCACTGTGGGATACAGGAATGCCGGTACTATCCACTGTGGGATACAGGAGTGCCGGTACTATCCACTGTGGGATAGAGGAGTGCCGGTACTATCCACTGTGGGATAGAGGAGTGCCGGCACTATCCACTGTGGGATAGAGGAGTGCCGGTACTATCCACTGTGGGATAGAGGAGTGCCGGTACTATCCACTGTGGGATAGAGGAGCGCCGGTACTATCCACTGTGGGATAGAGGAGTGCCGTCCTAGGCCGTTACAGTATCCCAACAAATGTGAAAATTTAAAACCGAATCCTCAGCTCCGGCAGATGAACACTGGTGAACACTAGTGAACACTGGTGAACACTATTGAACACTGGTGAACACTAGTGAGCACTGGTGAACACTAGTGAACACTGGTGAACACTAGTGAGCACTGGTGAACACCAGTAAACACTGTTGAACACTAGTGAACACTGGTGAACACTAGTGAACACTGGTGAACACTAGTGAACACCGGTGAACACTAGTGAACACTGGTGAACACTAGTGAACACTGGTGAACACTAGTGAACACTGGTGAACACTAGTGAACACTGGTGAACACTAGTGAACACTGGTGAACACTAGTGAACACTGGTGAACACTGGTGAACACTGGTGAACACTAGTGAACACTGGTGAACACTAGTGAACACTGGTGAACACTAGTGAACACTTGTGAACACTAGTGAGCACTGGTGAACACTAGTGAACACTGGTGAACACTAGTGAACACTGGTGAACACCAGTAAACACTGTTGAACACTGGTGAACACTGATGAACATTGTTGAACACTGGTGAACACTGCTGAACACTAGTGAACACTGGTAAACACTGCTGAACACTGCTGAACAATGCTGAACAATGCTGAACACTGATGAACACTGATGAACACTGTTGAACACTGGTGAACACTGGTGAACACTGCTGAACACTGATGAACACTAGTGAACACTGGTGAACATTGGTGAACACTGCTGAACACTACTGAACACTGATAAGAACTGATGAACACTGTTGAACACTGGTGAACACTGGTGAACACTGGTGAACACTGATGATCACTGATGAACACTGCTGAACACTGCTGAACTCTGCTGAACACTGCTAAACACTTCTGAGCACTGCTGAACACTGGGGAACACTGCTGAACACTGCTGAACACTGCTGAACACTGCTGAACACTGCTGAACACTGAACACTGGTGAACACTGCTGAACACTGCTGAACACTGCTACCTGGATACCTGGAGGTTACCTGGAGGTTATTCCGGGGATCAACGCCCCCGCGGCCCGGTCCATGACCAGGCCTCCCGATGGATCAGGGCCTGATCAACTAGGCTGCTACTGCTGGCCGCACGCAGTCCAACGTACGAGCCACAGCCCGGCTGATCCGGCACTGACTTTAGGTATCTGTCCAGCTCTCTCTTGAAGGCAGCCACGGGTTTATTGGCAATTCCCCTAATGCTTGATGGGAGGCTGTTGAACAGTTTTGGGCCCCGGACACTTATGGTGTTTTCCCTTAGTGTACCAATGGCGCCCCTACTTTTTATTGGGGGCATTTTGCATCGCCTGCCCAGTCTTTTACTTTCGTAGGGAGTGATTTCTGTGTGCAGATTTGGGACCATTCCTTCCAAGATTTTCCAAGTGTAGATTATGATATATCTCTCCCTACTGCGTTCCAACGAGTACAAGTCAAGTGCTTCCAAGCGTTCCCAGTAGTTAAGGTGCTTGACAGAACTTATACGTGCAGTAAAGGATCTCTGTACACTCTCTAGATCTGCGATTTCACCTGCTTTGAATGGAGATGTTAATGTACAGCAGTATTCCAGCCTAGAGAGAACAAGTGATTTGAAAAGGATCATCATTGGTTTGGCATCTCTCGTTTTGAAAGTTCTCATTATCCATCCTATCATTTTCTTTTGCTTTGCGATCGTGGCACTGTTGTGATCCTTGAAAGTGAGATCCTCAGACATTACTACTCCCAGGTCCCTTACATTATTTTTCCGCTCTATTGAATGGCCGGAGTCAGTAGTATACTCTGTTCTAGTTATTATCTCCTCCAGTTTTCCATAACGGAGTAGTTGGAATTTGTCCTCATTGAACATCATATTGTTTACCGTTGCCCACTGGAAAACTTTGTTTATATCTTCTTGGAGGTTAACAGCGTCCTCAGCAGATGACAGCCTCATGCAGATCCTAGTATCATCCGCAAAGGATGATACGGTGCTGTGGTGTATATCTCTGTCTATGCCTGATATGAGGATAAGGAATAAGATGGGGGCGAGTACTGTGCCTTGTGGAACAGAGCTCTTCACTATGGCAGCCTCCGATTTAACTCTGTTGACCACTACTCTTTGTGTTCGATTTGTTAGGAAGTTGAAGATCCATCTCCCCACTTTCCCAGTTATTCCTTTAGCACGTATTTTATGTACTATTACGCCATGATCGCATTTGTCAAATGCTTTTGCAAAGTCTGTGTATATTACATCTGCATTCTGATTTTCTTCCAGTGCATCCAAGGCCATGTCATAGTGATCCAGTAGTTGTGAGAGGCAGGAGCGACCTGCCCTGAACCCATGTTGCCCTGGATTGTGCAGATTTTGGGAATCCAGGTGATTTGCAATCCTGCTTCTTAGCACTCTTTCAAAGATTTTTATGATGTGGGACGTCAGAGCTATTGGTCTATAGTTCTTAGCTAATGCTTTGCTGCCATCATTATGGAGTGGGGCTATATCCGTTGTTTTAAGTGACTGTGGAATTTCACCCATGTCCAAGCTCCTCCTCCATAGTGTACTTAGGGCACGCGAGAGGGGTTTCTTGCAGTTCTTAATGAAAACAGAGTTCCACGAGTCTGGGCCCTGGCCTGAGTGCATAGGCATGTTGTCAATGGCTTTTTCGAAATCTATCGGAGTTAGGGTAATGTCGGAAATCTGCCATACATTTATGGAGTTTTGAGGCTCATTCATGAAGAAATCATTTGGGTCGTCGATCCTCAGACCGATTAGTGGTTCACTAAACACAGAGTCGTACTGGGATTTCAATATTTCACTCATTTCCTTGTTGTCATCTGTGTAAGTCCCATCCTGTCTGAGTAAGGGCCCGATACTAGATGTGGTATTTGCCTTGTTTTTGGCATATGAAAAGAAATATTTTGAATTTCTTTCAATTTCACTAATAGCTTTAAGCTCCTCCTGCCTCTCCTGGTTCCTGTAAGAGTCATTTAGCTTAAGTTCGATAGTTTCCACTTCCCTGGTCAGCGCCTCCTTTCGTGTATCAGATATTCTAGCACTCCTGAGGAGCTCAGTGACTCTTCGTCGTCTTCTGTAGAGGGAGCGTCTTTCTCTCTCCAGTTTACTCCTGCTCTTCTTCTTTCTTAGGAGAATATGCCTAGAACATGCCTCGGCTGCCAGGAAGTTGATCCTTTCAAGGCACTGGTTTGGATCCATGTCATTTAAGACATCTTCCCAACATGTTTCGTTTAGGACATGGTTTACCTGGTCCCAGTTGATGTTCTTGTTGTTGAAGTTGTATTTTGTGAAGACACCTTCACAGGTACATGCATTCTGCTGATCAGGACCCCTATGCATGTACGTCTGGACTTCGATTAGGTTGTGATCGGAAATAGTTGTTTTTGATATTCTTATGTCTTTTATCAGGTCCTCATTATTTGTGAAGATAAGGTCAAGTGTGTTTTCTAGTCTTGTTGGCTCCACTGAACACTGCTGAACACTGCTGAACACTGATGAGCACTGGTGAACACGGATGAGCACTGGTGAACACTGGTGAACACTGACGAGCACTGGTGAACACTGGTGAACACTGACGAGCACTGGTGAACACTGGTGAACACTGGTGAACACTGGTGAACACTGGTGAACACTGACGAGCACTGGTGAACACTGGTGAACACTGGTGAACACTGACGAGCACTGGTGAACACTGGTGAACACTGACGAGCACTGCTGAACACTGGTGAACACTGGTGAACACTGATGAGCACTGGTGAACACTGATGAGCACTGGTGAACACTGGTTAACACTGATGAACACTGGTGAACACTGATGAGCACTGGTGAACACTGTTGAACACTGATGAACACTGGTGAACACTGCCGAATACTGCTGAACACTGCTGAACACTGCTGAACACTGCTGAACACTGCTGAACACTGGTGAGCACTGCTGAACACTGCTGAACACTGCTGAACACTGGTGAGCACTGGTGAACACTGCTGAAACCTGCTGAACACTGCTGAACACTGGTGAGCACTGGTGAACACTGCTGAACACTGCTGAACACTGCTGAACACTGTTGAGCACTGGTGAACACTGGTGAACACTGCTGAACACTGCTGAACACTGCTGAATCTGGTGAACACTGGTGAACACTGCTGAGCACTGGTGAATCTGGTGAGCACTGGTGAACACTGGTGAACACTGGTGAATCTGGTGAACACTGGTGAACACTAGTGAACACTGGTGAACACTGGTGAACACTGGTGAGCACTGGTGAATCTGGTGAACATTGGTGAACCCTGGTGAGCACTGGTGAACACTGGTGAACACTGGCGAACACTGGTGAACACTGGTGAGCACTGGTAAATCTGGTGAACACTGGTGAACACTGGTGAACACTGGTGAGCTCTGGTGAATCTGGTGAACACTGGTAAATACTGGTGAACACTGGTGAACACTGGTTAACACTTGTGAGCTCTGGTGAATCTGGTGAACACTGGTAAACACTGGTGAACACTGGTGAACACTGGTGAACACTGGTGAACCTGGTGAACCATGGTGAACCTGGTGAACCTGGTGAACACTGGTGAACACTGGTAAACATTGGTGAACACTGGTGAACATTGGTGAACGTGAACACTGGTGAACACTGGTGAACCTGGTGAACACTGATCCACATTGCTGCACTTAACCTGTGTTCATTTGGCGTTCACCAAGAGCAACGACAGGCCTTGAACGGCCTTGAACGGGGCTTGAACAGCCTTGAAGAGTCTTGGGAATCCCTTGAAGGACTTTGAACAGGCCTTGAACAGGCCTTGAACAGGCTTTATATGGCCAAGATAGATAGATAGGTAGGTAGATGGTGAATAACAGAAGATAAACAGTAACAGTCAGTAAGTGATAAACTTGTACAACACTTGCGTATCTTTACTGTAAAGACGTTTCGCCAGCAAGTGGCTTCCTCAGTCCGGTACAGAGACGAAGAGTGGAAAATTAAATGGAGTTTGAGGTAGTCAGTCCCTGAGCCTGGAGTCTGTGTTCAGTCCTTCAAGGTACAGCATAACCTGAGTCTTCTTTGAGGTATTTATGTGCAGTAGCAACAAGGGGTGAGACGTCGGAGTGGGCTAGAGTATCGACTAGGGTCCCACAAGGATCAGTATTTGGACTGCTGCTGTTTCTGACGTTGTGTCAACGACCTGGTGGAAGGAATTGACTGTTGTATGTCACTGTTTGCTGATGATGTACAAGTGAAAAGAAGAAAAAAGACTGGGAAGGAGACAGGACAGTGATAAACGCCAGCGGTGTCTCGGTGCACTGCAGATGTTGTCCAGGAAGTAGCCTCCAGAGTTTTCGTTAAACACAAGCAAGGTCATGGAAACTGGTGAAGGAAGACCGGTCACAGAGTACAGCACAGGCGAGGAGCAGCATCAGACAACGATTAAAACCTGTGTTAAATATACTGCCAAAGTTACACATAAACCGTATAGCACCAGCGGTATATATATACAAGATGAATCATTGAGTACGCAGCCCCAGCACGGAGCCCACGCCTGGTAAAATTTGTGTATAAGTTTAAAAGGATCCAATAGTTTGCATCAAGACTACCACCAATACTGGGAAGAATGTAGAGAGATTGAGGGAACTAAACCTGACCACCCTGGCAGAGAAGATATGGGGGGAGACATGAATACGACATAAGAAATCTTAAGAGGTATTGATAAGGCAGATAGAGGACACAGGTGGAAGCTGAAGACCCAGATAACCCTTGCAGAGATGCTTCCTAGCATTTCTTTAGTCTCGGGGTGGTTGAAAAGTGGATTGACTTGGATGAGGCAGCGGTGGAGGCAGAATCAATACACAGCTTCAAGAGTAGATATGATAAGAGCCAAGAGGCCAAAAATCAGAGATGCCAATACATAGCTTTAAGACGAGGTACGATACAGCTGTTGGAGCAGGGAGAGAGTGGACCTAGTAGCGACCAGCGAAGAGGCGGAACCAGGAGCTGTGACTCGACCCCTGAAACAACAGCTAGGTGAGTACACACACACGCACACACACACACTGAGAGATTCACACCAGTGTCTTATTGCCTTTAATCGAGGTCCTGTAAGTGTGGCACTAGTGCCAGACACAAGTGAACCCCAGGATGGTGCCTGGGTTAGTGCGCCAAGATCTCTCTCTCTCTCTCTCTCTCTCTCTCTCTCTCACTCCAGTTCATAGTCATAACTTCAGGTTATTAGTCATCTCAAGTATCTCTCTCACACACACACTCGTTGTTGGTTAATTAATGTTGTCACCTGAGTATCTTACCTGTCTCTCTCTCTCTCTCTCTCTCTCTCTCTCTCTCTCTCTCTCTCTCTCTCTCTCTCTCTCTCTCTCTCTCTCTCTCTCTCTCTCTCTCTCTCTCTCTCTCTCTCTCTCTCTCTCTGGTGTGTGTTGTGGGGGGATGGAGGGAGGGGGAGAGGAGGGGGAGGGGGAGGGGGTGAAGGTGAGATGGCGTGGGGGGGAACTGAGGTATTTTATTTCTCGTGAAATTTTTGGAAAATTTCTAACGACCCCCTGAGTCTTGGTCATTATGAGAGTGAACACTGCAGCCACTGATGCTGCTGATGCTGATGATGCTGACGATGATGCTGATGCTGCTGGCGATGTCTTGATACATCCATGACAGAGGGAGATGCAGGAGATGCAGCATCCCTGGGATACCCGACTGAGGAAGACTTGAGAATGAGAGGGATACCTCAGTGGTGATGTGAGGAATATGTCTCAGTGTAGCAGAATGTAATGTTTCTCAGTCATCCTCATTTTCATCACTTTCCTCTTTGCTCCTTCACTTCTCTCTCTCTCTCTCTCTCTTTCCTCTCTCTCATCCTCCATCTTTACCCCCTCACTTCACCCCCCCCGTCTATCTTTCCCCCTCAACCTAGCCAGAACTCTCCCTCTTACCCCTCTTTCTCACACACTCCCTCTCACCTTCCCACCCCATTCTCTCTCTCTCACCTTACCCCCCCCCATACACACCCCTTCTCCCTCTCTCCCCTCCTCCCCCTCCCCCCACACCTCTCCCACACACCACTCACAGTTTGTGGAGATCTGGATGACTTTCATGAATTTATAATGTGACAATCTCGCTCGGAATTCCTTCCCATTTGCCCTGTATCTCATAATTGTGCCTCACACACCCAATTTGCCCCATTTTTTTTCCGCCACGCTGGCGAATTGAAATTTTTTTTCGTCACATTGAGTTTTGTTTTTGAGTGTGTTTGTGTACTCACCTAGCTGTACTCACCTAGTTGTGGTTGTAGGGGTCGAGTCACAGCTCCTGGCTCATCCTCTGTGTTAGTGTGTGTGTGTGTGTGTGTGTGTGTGTGTGTGTGTGTGTGTCTGTGTCTGTGTGTGTGTTGTGTGTTTTTGTATGTGTGTACGTAGGTGTATCGACTCACCTGTAAGTGGTTGCAGGGGTCGAGTCACAGCTCTACAGCGCCTCTGAGTGACAAAGTCGTAGGACTTAACCTGCCTGGAGATTCCGTGGGGGTCAGCGCCCCCTGCGACTGTTACTGCTGGCCGCACGCAATCCAGCGTACGACACTCTCTTTAAATTATCCTTCGTTATTATGCAAATATCGCGAACAAGCGATACAAGATGCAAAACAACCACGGAGGGAGTTGAATGATAGCTCTAGGCCTTTGGTGTTGTAATAAAAACATCATCAGGAGCTTGCAATGTTGCAGGAATGAGTAGGAAGTCAAGATAGATTCATTCCCATGAACGAATCTACCTGCATGGACAACCAGTATAAGGAAACACGTTCAATTTTTCTACCCTCGCCGGGAATCTAACCTGGACCCTCACCGTGTGAAGCGATAGCTTTTGCCGGAGTCTGCCAGGAGTGACCCGAGTGTCACCGTCCCTGCAGCTCGGCCCCAGACAAGGTGGAGGTTGGGTAAGGTTTGTCAGAAAACAGGACAAGTGTTTCCTGACTCCGGTCTTATTCATGTGGTGACCCGCCACTGGAGCCAGTGGAAGGCCTCTGTCAGATGACAGAGGCCAGTGGAAGTGGATGACAGAGGCCAGTGGAAGGCCTCTGTCAGATGATAGAGGCCAGTGGAAGTGGATGACGGAGGCCAGTGGAAGTGGATGACGGAAGCCAATGGAAGTGGATGACAGAGGCCAGCGGAAGGCCTCTGTCAGATAACAGAAGCCAGTGGCTTACCGGTTCAGACCAGGCACATAAAGTATCTACACTGACACATGTCAGTAAACAGTACTTGGATATGACACATGTGCTACTCCTGGGTATTATGAAGACACCCAAGTGTTATACGTGTTTCATTCATAAACTTGTCGGTACTGGTCATGGACTGGGTCGCAGGAGCGTTGACCCCCCAGAACACCCTCCAGGTATACTCCAGGTACACTACTTACCATCAAAACAACAGTACTTAAATAACAGAGAGAGGAAGTGTGTGTTGCGCTTAAGGTGTCAAAACGAACCTATGACCGGGGAAATGTTTCAGATGTGTTGACTGAATTCACTGAAAGTGATAAATAGTGTGTGAAGGAGAGAGAGATGTTGTAATGAGTCAAAGTGTGGCTCTTAGACAAGAGATGAGCCATATTGGTGTGGTTGTTTGTGTTAGAGACGTCCTTGTGAGAGATGATGTAAGTGCGTTAATGACAGAAGGAATGCAATGATGTTTTAATTGTTCAGTTGTTGTTTTTCAGTTGCTTCTTACATATGACACGGCCTGAGGTGTTCACTTCTTCACGCCTGATGTAAATTGTTCAGTTCCACAGAGCTGATCAATCTGCAATGAAATTGTACAACTTCCAGTAAGACTGAGGGAGTGAACACCTCAGAACAACCTCTCCACTTATATCAAGACTGAAGGAGTGAACACCTCAGAACAACCTCTCCACTTATATCAAGATTGAAGGAGTGAACACCTCAGAACAACCTCTCCACTAATATCAAGACTGAGGGAGTGAACACCTCAGAACAACCTCTCCACTAATATCAAGACTGAGGGAGTGAACACCTCAGAACAACCTCTCCACTTATATCAAGACTGAGGGAGAGAACACTCAGAACAACCTCTCCACTTATATCAAGACTGAGGGAGAGAACACTCAGAACAACCTCTGCACTCCTATCAAGACTGAGGACTGAACACCTCAAATTCCTGCTAAAACGACATACTGGGAGATTCAGAAGACCAGACATAAACACTGGTGTAATATAGAAAGGCGTGTACAGAGAAACAGATTGAAAGCGAATGCAGATAAGAGCAGGAGGATGAAATTTGAGATAAGAAGAGACAAAGAGGGAATGGAAGCCAGGCAGATGGTGCTAGTACACGCTCAGCTGGTTGAAAATCCATTAGTACCCACACAACGCCTGTGAGATGCGTGGTAATCACCTCCACTTCCCGATATCAAGAGCCCATTTCCCGATATCAAGAGCCCATTTCCCGATACTAAGATCCCACTACCCAATATCAAGAGCCCACTACCCGATATCAAGAGCCCACTCCCCAATAACAAGAGCCCACTCTCAGATACCAAGAGCCCACTCCCCGATATCAAGAGCCCACTCCCCTATATCAAGCGCCCACTCCCCGATATCAAGATCCCTCCAGCAGCATCAAGGGTCTAATAAAGGATTAACTAGATCATTAAGAGCATATAGTTCAGGAACGTAATGAACACGTTTCTCTCAGGACACCTTACCAGGTCCAGTCAGTGATACAGGTCCAGTCAGTGATACAGGTCCAGTCAGTGATACAGGTCCAGTCAGTGATACAGGTCCAGTCAGTGATACAGGTCCAGTCAGTGATACAGGTCCAGCCAGTGATACAGGTCCAGCCAGTGATACAGGTCCAGCCAGTGATACAGGTCCAGCCAGTGATACAGGTCCAGCCAGTGATACAGGTCCAGTCAGTGACACAGGTCCAACCAGTGATACAGGTCCAGTCAGTGATACAGGTCCAGTCAGTGATACAGGTCCAGTCAGTGATACAGGTCCAGTCAGTGATACAGGTCCAGCCAGTGATACAGGTCCAGTCAGTGATACAGGTCCAGCCAGTGATACAGGTCCAGTCAGTGATACAGGTCCAGCCAGTGATACAGGTCCAACCAGTGATACAGGTCCAGTCAGTGATACAGGTCCAACCAGTGATACAGGTCCAGTCAGTGATACAGGTCCAGTCAGTGATACAGGTCCAGCCAGTGATACAGGTCCAGTCAGTGATACAGGTCCAGTCAGTGATACAGGTCCAGTCAGTGATACAGGTCCAACCAGTGATACAGGTCCAACCAGTGATACAGGTCCAACCAGTGATACAGGTCCAACCAGTGATACAGGTCCAACCAGTGATACAGATCCAACCAGTGATACAGGTCCAACCAGTGATACAGGTCCAACCAGTGATACAGGTCCAGTCAGTGATACAGGTCCAGTCAGTGATACAGGTCCAGTCAGTGATACAGGTTCAGTCAGTGATACAGGTCCAGTCAGTGATACAGGTCCAGTCAGTGATACAGGTCCAGTCAGTGATACAGGTC
>NC_091344.1:23920912-23988412 GCF_038502225.1 Cherax quadricarinatus
AGAAAGATATATAAGATTGGTCGGGACAGAGAGTCGGTAAGAAGGAACAGGACTGGAAACTAACCCAACTTAAGAGTGACCTGCACTCTTAAGAGTCACAGAAGAAGACTCAAAGCTTTTACCAGCACAAGGAGTGAGGAGCAGCTGGAGTACATCACGAGAGAGATATCCTGGAGTCCACCGTCAGTGTACTGATTCTGCGAAAGTTACGACCGGGAGCACGGGAAAGCAACCCACCCTAATTACTCGAATAATAATAATAATAATAATAATAATAATAATAATAATAATAATAATAATAATAATAATAATAATAATAATAATAATAATAATAATAATAATAATAATGATGATGATAATAATAATAATAATGATAATAATAATAATGATAATAATAATAATAATAATAATAATAATAATAATAATAATAATAATAATAATAATAATAATAATAATATTAATAATAATTACAATAATAATAATAATAATAATCTTTACTTTTAAAAATACATGATACAACTTGTACAGACCATAGCTGACATCAATGACATGATATATAAAACCCCTTGTTATGCAGAGCACTTGGGCAAATTAGGTCAGTTTTGTTCCCAGGTACCTATCTACTGCAAGGTGAATAGGGACAGCAGGTATCTTAAGGTAACACGCCCCAATGTTTCCACTGGTACCGGAGATCCAACCACGGACCTCGGTGAGAAAGCTGTGTGCGCAAAGACGGGGTCCAAGAGCCAGACCTCAATACCCCCTCCCCTCCATCCGCAGGCACACCCAGTTGAATACACCGTGGCTCACACCAGCGGTAAACAGTATCATCCCTGGCCTCCTCCTCCTCTTGCTCGCACAATTACCTCCCTCCTCTCTCCTCTCTCCTCCTGCATTCAATTTAGCCTTCATTTACGCCGTCTTTGATACCGGAAAGCCTCTTATCCGGCGTGAGTAATCCCCGAGAGCGGCCCAGGAACCCTCCAATTACTCCGGCACCTCCAATTAGGCAGGCGCCTGCAAAACACTGCCATCCAGTGGCTTAATTAAGGAGGCAGACGTCAACGCCGCCTCCTCTTTGTCTTCACTCCCCTAATGGCGCCGAGTCCTTTGTCTTTATTGCAGTCAATTTGTGTCGCCAGCCATGAAAGGCCCTGAGGGAAGACACTTGTCAGCGTTTGTCACGCTAAGTGGCACTCCCTGGCCCCGCCCACCCACGCCCACCCACGCCCACCCCGCCACGCTATCCCCGCCCACACCACATTACCCAATCCAAAGTCGTGATTTTGAGGAGGTTGGAGCCACTCAGGCGGCGGCTTCCAGTAAGTGGCTCGCTAAGTTTCTCCAATGAGGGTAAGTGTTGCATCAGCGAGGATAATGAGGCCAGCGAGAACAAGCTCCAGTATCTCAGCAGTGTGGCCCTAGACGTCACTTCCAGCTGAGTAACTGCTGAGGTCCAGGGAACTGCTCTTACCTGAGTCAGGGCTGAGGCTCCTCCCACCTCCATTACTCCCAGCACCCTCCGCCTCAGATGCAACTCCTCTCCTAGGCTTCATCTCACAGAGCAAATCCGTATATATTTCCCTCCGCCGCTCGTGTTTAACAGGAGGAATCACAGCTTTAAGAGATGTAACGTAAACCGCACTCACCACCGACTGTAATATTCTTGGTAGAACAGTATAGAGCCGGTTAAGGACCAGCAAGAACGCTGAGAGACTTCAGCTAGGGAAGCTAGATGGCAGCACTGCACAGGGCCCTCTCTACTCCCCCGTCTCTCTCTCTCTCTCTCTCTCTACCGTCCCCTCCTTCCCTCCCCTCCCTCCCCGCTTATTTTAAATACACTCTAAACACGGACATAAATTCCTCTCCAATACAGTGTGATTTCCATAATTCACACCAGGAATCTCGTTGTAATCCTGTAGATACAAACACACACACACACACACACACACACACACACACACACACACACACACACACACACACACACACACACACAGCTATAAATTCCCCTCTTAAAAACTCCTCTGAGAGGTTGCAACCCCTCGTCAGCATGCCACGCCCACCTAAATTCATCAGTCGTCCAGTGGAGCTCAGAGGGAGAGGATGTGCTCGCGTCTGCCATTAACTCTTTCTCCATCCTTAACAACAAACATTGTTTATCTAGAATCATATACAAATAACTTGCACATAGGAGGCAGAAGCTTATAGCGACTTTGGACCATTTACATACTCATACAAGTCACGGTATTGTGCATTTTTGTTCTTCTAGAAATCATTTTGGGGCTCATTTAAGAGACAGAGACGAATGAAAACAAAAATCGAACCACGATTCGTTTTCGACTTGAAGTCAGAAGTCGCTTCAGTTAGAGAAGTTGGTTCTCACTCTAGCTGAAGGTGCAGACAAGACAAGGGGCTACCTCAAGACAAACTGAAGGAGCAGAGGGTTTCGGGGGTCAACGCCCCCGCGGCCCGGTCTGAGTGAAGGTCTCGTGGTGGATCAGGGTCTGATCAACCAGTCTGTTACTGCTGGCCTCACGTAAACAGACGTACGGACCACAGCCTGGCTGATCAGGTATTGACTTTATATCATGTGGGAGTTCGACACGTGGATTAGGTAAGAAATACTCACGTAGGCTGGTATTACGTATAATTACAGACAAGGTGGAGTGCGCCCTTACAGCCGTACCTATCTCTCTCGCTCCTCTCGTAACACTGACTGACTGGCCGCCCACAGTACCCATATGTGAGAGGGTCTTTGAATAATGCCAGGTCAGCGCAATATGAGTTCAGATAGTGACTCAGGCAGAGACGGTTGGTCATGAATCAACTGGCACAGTGGTTACTGGTAACTGGTTACTACTACTGAGATTTAGATGTCTGTCCCGCGCCTTCTTGAAGACAGCCAGGGGTGCTGAAGACAGCCAGGGGTCTTGAAGACAGCCAGGGATCTTGAAGACAGCCAGGGGTCTTGAAGACAGCCAGGGGTCTTGAAGATAGCCAGGGGTCTTGAAGACAGCCAGGGGTCTTGAAGACAGCCAGGAGTCTTGAAGACAGCCAGGAGTCTTGAAGACAGCCAGGGGTCTTGAAGACTGCCAGGGGTCTTCTGGTAATCCTACATAGGAGAGTACTACCAGCAGTGATGAAGTTATCCTACACAGGATATACCTTCGTCAGGATTTGGATTATCTTACACATTCACAACAGGTTTACCCCAGGATGACTCTATCACCTAACAAGGGCGGTAGAGGTGTAGCCAGACCTTCACACGTTCCTTCCAGTCCTGGGATCGAACCCACTACTTTTCGGTTGTGAGCTGGAAAGAGTCTTTTCCCTGTAAGAAATCTGCCTGGACTTCCTACTCATTTCTGTAACACTGAAAGCTTCTACTGATGCGTTGATTGAAGCAAGAAAGGCCTAGAGCCATAATTCAACTCTCCCTGTGCTTATATATAAATATATATATATATATATATATATATATATATATATATATATATATATATATATATATATAAATATATATATATATATATATATATATATATATATATATATATATATATATATATATATATATATATATATATATATATATATATATATATGAACTTACATGTCGACTAAAAAACACATCAATATTGTCGTTATATTTCGACCTCCAGATGGGGTCCTCTTCAGCAGAGTTTCAAGTGAGAGGAAGAGAATATTGTATACCGTGGCACATCAGATGAAATTGAAACCCATTTTCGTGTTTGAAGTTAGTTCCTTTCCAGTTCATGATGTGGTTGAGATATTTGATGCGATGGAAAGTATCCAGGTTTTCCTGACCTTATCTGATTGCTTGTGTTTAAAGAATTTTTTTTTTATCTTAGCAACGACCAGTCTGGTCTGTGTAGACTGACAGACCACTGGTCATGTTTCCTTCCATCTGCTGTCACTGCTCACCTAGCAGTAAGTAGGTAACTGGGTGTTAATCACCTTACATCTGCTGTCATTGTTCACCTAGCAGTAAGTAGGTACGTGAGTGTTATTCACTTTACACCTGCTGTCACTGTTTATCTAGCAATAAGTAGGTACCAGGGTGCTAGTCGACTGGTGTGGGTCGCACCCTGGGAACATAATTAACCTAATTTGCCCGAAATGCTCTACATAACCAGGAGCTATGATCGGTTATAACATGTATTACGTTCTTGTAGAAATAAAGATTATTATTATTATTATTATTATTATTATTATTATTATTATTATTATTATTATTATTATTATTATTATTATTATTTTTATTGTTATTATTATTATTATTATTATTATTATTATTATTATTATTATTATTATTATTATTATTATTATTATTATTATTATTATTATTATTTTCATTGTTATTATTATTATTATTATTATTATTGCAATTATTATATTTAGAGGAAAAGGGTAGGAGAGTAGCAGTAGTAGTTATTATGTTATTATCATGCTCCTATCATGCTCCTATCATGCTCCTATCATGCTCCTATCATGCTCCTATCATGCTCCTATCATGCTCCTAGCATGCTCCTATCATGCTCCTATCATGCTCCTAGCATGCTCCTATCATGCTCCTATCATGCTCCTAGCATGCTCCTATCATGCTCCTATCATGCTCCTAGCATGCTCCTATCATGCTCCTATCATGCTCCTAGCATGCTCCTATCATGCTCCTATCATGCTCCTAGCATGCTCCTATCATGCTCCTATCATGCTCCTAGCATGCTCCTATCATGCTCCTATCATGCTCCTAGCATGCTCCTATCATGCTCCTATCATGCTCCTAGCATGCTCCTATCATGCTCCTATCATGCTCCTAGCATGCTCCTATCATGCTCCTATCATGCTCCTAGCATGCTCCTATCATGCTCCTATCATGCTCCTAGCATGCTCCTATCATGCTCCTATCATGCTCCAGGCATGTTCTTACATACTCTTTGCATGACGATATTAATATCAGCTCTACGGTGGTGACCTGGTTGACCCGGCTGTCCTGGCCGTCCTGGTTGACCCGGCTGTCCTGGCCGTCCTGGTTGACCCGGCTGTCCTGGCCGTCCTGGTTGACCCGGCTGTCCTGGCTGACCCGGCTGTCCTGGTTGTCCTGGCTGACCCGGCTGTCCTGGCTGTCCCGGATGTCCTGGGTAACCTGACTGACCCTATCATCCGTCATCAAGAAACATGACTACCATGATCAGAGGGTGATATGCCCCTTGGTGAGTGCCCTTCAAGAGGGGTGCCTTAATACTAATGAAGGGCTCTTCATCCAACGAATTGGAGCTATCTTCCCCCTTCCCCGGATGAAACGTGAGTACCTACCTTACCTGGGTCACATAACGACCTTACAGGGTGACTGCTTCCCCATCAGTATAATAATTATAATAATGATATACTTATAATAATTATAATTATAATTATAATAATGATAATATAATAATCGTGATGTAAGAAGAACATAATATTTTTGAATTATGTTGAATTTTTATTTGTGAGAACTGATGTCTTGATATAAAAAAAAATCCCTTAGAAACGTGATCTTTGTAAAGTTTAGATTTGTGGGATATTATATGATGGTGGCAGTGTCTACCTGCCTGGAGTCTACCTGCCTGGAGTCTACCTGCATGGAGTCTACCTGCATGGAGTCTACCTGCCTGGAGTCTACCTGCCTGGAGTCTACCTGCCTGGAGTCTACCTGCCTGGAGTCTACCTGCCTGGAGTCTACCTGCCTGGAGTTTACCTGCCTGGAGTTTACCTGCCTGGAGTCTATCTACTTGGAATCTACCTGCCTGAAGTCTACCTGCCTGGAGTCTATCTACTTGGAGTCTACCTACCTGGAGTCTATCTACTTGGAGTCTACCTGCCTGGATCCTACCTGCCTGGAGTCTATCTACTTGGAGTCTACCTGCATGGAGTCTACCTGCATGGAGTCTACCTGCATGGAGTCTACCTGCATGGAGTCTACCTGCATGGAGTCTACCTGCATGGAGTCTACCTGCATGGAGTCTACCTGCATGGAGTCTACCTGCATGGAGTCTACCTGCCTGGAGTCTACCTGCCTGGAGTTTACCTGCCTGGAGTTTACCTGCCTGGAGTCTACCTGCCTGAAGTCTATCTACTTGGAATCTACCTGCCTGAAGTCTACCTGCCTGGAGTCTATCTACTTGGAGTCTACCTACCTGGAGTCTATCTACTTGGAGTCTACCTGCCTGGATCCTACCTGCCTGGAGTCTATCTACTTGGAGTCTACCTGCCTGAAGTCTACCTGCCCGGAGTCTACCTGCCTGAAGTCTATCTACTTGGAATCTACCTGCCTGAAGTCTACCTGCATGGAGGCTATCTACTTGCAGTCTACCTGCCTGGAGTCTATCTACTTGGAGTCTACCTACCTGGAGTCTATCTACTTGGAGTCTACCTGCCTGGAGTCTACCTGCCTGCAGTCTATCTACATGGAGTCTACCTGCTTGGAGTCTACCTGCCTGGAGTCTATCTACTTGGAGTCTACCTGCCTGGATCCTACCTGCCTGGAGTCTATCTACTAGGAGTCTACCTGCCTGGAGTCTGCCTACCTGGAGTCTACCTGCTTGGAGTCTACCTGCTTGGAGTCTACCTGCTTGGAGTCTACCAGCCTGGAGTCTACCTGCCTGGAGTCTACCTGCCTGGAGTCTACCTGCCTGGAGTCTACCTGCCTGGAATCTATCTACTTGGAGTCTACCTGCCTGGAGTCTACCTGCCTGGAGTCTACCTGCTTGGAGTCTACCTGCCTGGAGTCTACCTGCCTGGAGTCTGCCTGCCTGGAGTCTACCTGCCTGGAGTCTACCTGCCTGGAGTCTACCTGCCTGGAGTCTACCTGCCTGGAGTCTGCCTGCCAGGAGTCTACCTGCCTGGAGTCTACCTGCCTGGAGTCTACCTGCTTGGAGTCTACCTGCTTGGACTCTACCTGCCTGGAGTCTACCTGCCTGGAGTCTACCTGCCTGGAGTCTACCTGCCTGGAGTCTACCTGCCTGGAGTCTACCTGCCTGGAGTCTACCTGCCTGGAGTCTACCTGCCTGGAGTCTGCCTGCCTGGAGTCTACCTGCCTGGAGTCTACCTGCCTGGAGTCTACCTGCTTGGAGTCTACCTGCTTGGACTCTACCTGCCTGGAGTCTACCTGCCTGGAGTCTACCTGCCTGGAGTCTACCTGCCTGGAGTTTACCTGCTTGGAGTCTGCCTGCCTGGAGTCTACCTGCCTGGAGTCTACCTGCCTGGAGTTTACCTGCCTGGAGTCGACCTGCCTGGAGTCTACCTGCCTGGAGTCTACCTGCCTGGAGTCTACCTGCCTGGAGTTTACCTGCCTGGAGTCTACCTGCCTGGAGTCTACCTGCCTGGAGTCTACCTGACAGGAGTCTACCTGCCTGGAGTCTACCTGCCTGGAGTTTACCTGCCTGGAGTCGACCTGCCTGGAGTCTACCTGCCTGGAGTCTACCTGCCTGGAGTCTACCTGCCTGGAGTCTACCTGACAGGAGTCTACCTGCCTGGAGTCTACCTGCCTGGAGTCTACCTGCCTGGAGTCTACCTGCCTGGAGTTTACCTGCCTGGAGTCTACCTGCCTGGAGTCTACCTGCCTGGAGTCTACCTGCCTGGAGTCTACCTGCCTGGAGTCTATCTACTTGGAGTCTACCTGCCTGGAGTCTACCTGCCTGGAGTCTACCTGCTTGGAGTCTACCTGCCTGGAGTCTACCTGCTTGGAGTCTGCCTGCCTGGAGTCTACCTGCCTGGAGTCTACCTGCCTGGAGTTTACCTGCCTGGAGTCGACCTGCCTGGAGTCTACCTGCCTGGAGTCTACCTGCCTGGAGTCTACCTGCCTGGAGTTTACCTGCCTGGAGTCTACCTGCCTGGAGTCTACCTGCCTGGAGTCTACCTGACAGGAGTCTACCTGCCTGGAGTCTACCTGCCTGGAGTTTACCTGCCTGGAGTCGACCTGCCTGGAGTCTACCTGCCTGGAGTCTACCTGCCTGGAGTCTACCTGCCTGGAGTTTACCTGCCTGGAGTCTACCTGCCTGGAGTCTACCTGCCTGGAGTCTACCTGACAGGAGTCTACCTGCCTGGAGTCTACCTGCCTGGAGTTTACCTGCCTGGAGTCGACCTGCCTGGAGTCTACCTGCCTGGAGTCTACCTGCCTGGAGTCTACCTGCCTGGAGTCTACCTGACAGGAGTCTACCTGCCTGGAGTCTACCTGCCTGGAGTCTACCTGCCTGGAGTCTACCTGCCTGGAGTTTACCTGCCTGAAGTCTACCTGCCTGGAGTCTACCTGCCTGGAGTCTACCTGCCTGGAGTCTACCTGCCTGGAGTCTATCTACTTGGAGTCTACCTGCCTGGAGTCTACCTGCCTGGAGTCTACCTGCTTGGAGTCTACCTGCCTGGAGTCTACCTGCCTGGAGTCTGCCGGCCTGGAGTCTACCTGCCTGGAGTCTACCTGCCTGGAGTCTACCTGCCTGGAGTTTACCTGCCTGGAGTCTACCTGCCTGGAGTTTACCTGCCTGGAGTCTACCTGCCTGGAGTCTACCTGCCTGGAGTCTACCTGCCTGGAGTCTACCTGCCTGGAGTTTACCTGCCTGGAGTCTACTTGCTTGGAGTCTACCTGCCTGGAGTCTACCTGCCTGGAGTCTACCTGCCTGGAGTCTACCTACCTGGAGTCTATCTACTTGGAGTCTACCTGCCTGGAGTCTACCTGCCTGGAGTCTACCTGCCTGGAGTCTATCTACTTGGAGACTACCTGCCTGGAGTCTTCCTGCCTGGAGTCTACCTACCTGGAGTCTATCTACTTGGAGTCTACCTGCCTGGAGTCTACCTGCCTGGAGTCTACCTGCCTGGAGTCTGCCTACCTGGAGTATGCCTGCCTGGAGTCTACCTGCCTGGAATCTATCTACTTGGAGTCTACCTGCTTGGAGTCTACCTGCTTAGAGTCTACCTGCCTGGAGTCTACCTGCCTGGAGTCTACCTGCTTGGAGTCTTCCTGCCTGGAGTCTACCTGCTTGGAGTCTACCTGCTTGGAGTGTACCTGCCTGGAGACTACCTGCTTCGAGTTTACCTGCCTGGAGTCTACCTGTCTGGAGTCTACCTGCCTGGAGTCTACCTGCTTGGAGTCTACCTGCCTGGAGTCTACCTGCTTGGAGTCTACCTGCTTGGAGTCTACCTGCCTGGAGTCTACTTGCTTGGAGTCTACCTGCCTGGAGTCTACCTGCCTGGAGTCTACCTGCTTGGAGTCTACCTGCCTGGAGTCTACCTGCCTTCAGTTTATCTACTTGGAGTCTACCTGCCTGGAGTCTATCTACTTGGAGTCTACCTGCCTGGAGTCTATCTACTTGGTGTCTACCTGCCTGGAGTCTACCTGCCTGGAGTCTACCTGCCTGGAGTCTATCTACTTGGAGTCTACCTGCCTGAAGTCTACCTGCCGGGAGTCTATCTACTTGGAGTCTACCTGCCTGAAGTCTACCTGCCTGGAGTCTATCTACTTGGAGTCTACCTGCTTGGAGTCTACCTGCCTGGAGTCTACCTGCCTGGAGTTTATCTACTTGGATTCTACCTGCCTGGAGTCTATGTACTTGGAGTCTACCTGCCTGGAGTCTATCTACTTGGTGTCTACCTGCCTGGAGTCTACCTGCCTGGAATCTACCTGCCTGGAGTCTACCTGCCTGGAGTCTATCTACTTGGAGTCTACCTGCCTGAAGTCTACCTGCCTGGAGTCTATCTACTTGGAGTCTACCTACCTGGAGTCTATCTACTTGGAGTCTACCTGCCTGGAGTCTACCAGCCTGGAGTCTATCTACTTGGAGTCTACCTACCTGGAGTCTATCTACTTGGTGTCTACCTGCCTGGAGTCTACCTGCCTGGAATCTACCTGCCTGGAGTCTACCTGCCTGGAGTCTATCTACTTGGAGTCTACCTGCTTGGAGTCTACCTGCCTGGAGTCTATCTACTTGGAGTCTACCTGCCTGGATCCTACCTGCCTGGAGTCTATCTACTAGAAGTCTACCTGCCTGGAATCTACCTACCTGGAGTCTATCCACTTGGAGTCTACCTACCTGGAGTCTACCTACCTGGAGTCTACCTGCCTGGAATCTATCTACTTGGAGTCTACCTACCTGGAGTATACCTGCCTGGAGTCTACCTGCCTGGAGTCTACCTGCCTGGAGTCTACCTGCCTGAAGCCTACCTGCCTGGAGTCTATCTACTTGCAGTCTACCTGCCTGGAGTCTATCTACTTGGAGTCTACCTACCTGGAGTCTATCTACTTGGAGTCTACCTGCTTGGAGTCTACCTGCCTGGAGTTTATCTACTTGGAGTCTACCTGCTTGGAGTCTACCTGCCTGGTGTCTATCTACTTGGAGTCTACCTGCCTGGAGTCTATCTACTTGGAGTCTGCCTGCCTGGAGTCTACCTGCCTGGAGTCTACCTGCCTGGAGTCTATCTACTTGGAGTCTACCTACCTGGAGTCTACCTACCTGGAGTCTACCTGCCTGGAATCTGTCTACTTGGAGTCTACCTACCTGGAGTCTACCTACCTAGAGTCGACCTACTTGGAGTCTACCTGCTTGGAGTCTACCTGCCTGGAGTCTACCTGCCTGAAGTCTACCTGCCTGGAGTCTACCTGATTGGAGTCTACCTGCCTGGAGTCTACCTGCCTGGAGTCTTCCTACCTGGAGTCTATCTACTTGGAGTCTTCCTGCCTGGAGTCTATCCACTTGGAGTCTACCTACCTGGAGTCTACCTACCTGGAGTCTACCTGCCTGGAATCTATCTACTTGGAGTCTACCTGCCTGGAGTCTACCTGCCTGGAGTCTATCTACTTGGAGTCTACCCACCTGGAGTATACCTGCCTGGAGTCTACCTGCCTGGAGTCTACCTGCCTGGAGTCTGCCTACCTGGAGTCTACCTGCCTGGAGTCTACCTGCCTGGAGTCTACCTACCTGGAGTCTATCTACTTGGAGTCTACCTGCCTGAAGTCTACCTGCCTGGAGTCTATCTACTTGCAGTCTACCTTCCTGGAGTCTATCTACTTGGAGTCTACCTACCTGGAGTCTATCTACTTGGAGTCTACCTGCTTGGAGTCTACCTGCCTGGAGTTTATCTACTTGGAGTCTACCTGCTTGGAGTCTACCTGCCTGGTGTCTATCTACTTGGAGTCTACCTGCCTGGAGTCTATCTGCCTGGAGTCTATCTACTTGGAGTCTACCTGCCTGGAGTCTACCTGCCTGGAGTCTACCTGCCTGGAGTCTATCTACTTGGAGTCTACCTATCTAGAGTCTACCTACCTGGAGTCTACCTGCCTGGAATCTATCTGCTTGGAGTCTACCTGCCTGGAGTCTACCTGCCTGGAGTCTATCTACTTGGAGTCTACCTACCTGGAGTCTCCCTGCCTAAAGTCTACCTGCCTGGAGTCTACCTGATTGGAGTCTACCTGCCTGGAGTCTACCTGCCTGGAGTCTACCTACCTGAAGTCTATCTACTTGAAGTCTACCTGCCTGGAGTCTACCTGCCTGGAGTCTACCTGCCTGGAGTCTGCCTACCTGGAGTAAGCCTGCCTGGAGTCTACCTGCCTGGAATCTATCTACTTGGAGTCTACCTGCTTGGAGTCTACCTGCTTGGAGTCTAATTGCCTGGAGTCTACTTGCTTGGAGTCTACCTGCCTGGAGTCTACCTGCCTGGAGTCTACCTGCTTGGAGTCTACCTGCCTGGAGTCTACCTGCCTGGAGTTTATCTACTTGGAGTCTACCTGCCTGGAGTCTATCTACTTGCAGTCTACCTGCCTGGAGTCTACTTTCTTGGAGTCTACCTGCCTGGAGTCTACCTACCTGGAGTCTACCTGCCTGGAGTCCTACCTACCTGGAGTCTATCTACTTGGACTCTACCTGCCTGGAGTCTACCTACCTGGAGTCTACCTGCCTGGAGTCTGCCTACCTGGAGTATGCCTGCCTGGAGTCTACCTGCCTGGAATCTATCTACTTGGAGTCTACCTGCTTGGAGTCTACCTGCTTGGAGTCTACCTGCCTGGAGTCTACTTGCTTGGAGTCTACCTGCCTGGAGTCTACCTGCCTGGAGTCTACCTGCTTGGAGTCTACCTGCCTGGAGTCTACCTGCCTGGAGTTTATCTACTTGGAGTCTACCTGCCTGGAGTCTATCTACTTGGAGTCTACCTGCCTGGAGTCTACCTGCCTGGAGTCTATCTACTTGGTGTCTACCTGCCTGGAATCTACCTGCCTGGAGTCTACCTGCCTGAAGTCTACCTGCCTGGAGTCTATCTACTTGGAGTCTACCTGCCTGAAGTCTACCTGCCTGGAGTCTATCTACTTGCAGTCTACCTGGCTGGATTCTATATACTTGGAGTCTACCTACCTGGAGTCTATCTACTTGGAGTCTACCTGCCTGGAGTCTACCTGCCTGGAGTCTATCTACTTGGAGTCTACTTGCTTGGAGTCTACCTGCCTGGAGTCTATCTACTTGGAGTCTACCTGCCTGGATCCTACCTGCCTGGAGTCTATCTACTAGGAGTCTACCTGCCTGGAGTCTACCTGCCTGGAGTCTACCTACTTGGAGTCTACCTACCTGGAGTCTACCTACCTGGAGTCTACCTGCCTGGAATCTATCTACTTGCAGTCTACCTGCCTGGAGTCTACCTGCCTGGAGTCTATCTACTTGGAGTCTACCTACCTGGAGTATACCTGCCTGGAGTCTACCTGCCTGGAGTCTACCTGCCTGGAGTCTGCCTACCTGGAGTCTACCTGCCTGGAGTCTATCTGCCTGGAGTCTACCTACCTGGAGTCTATCTACTTGGAGTCTACCTGCCTGAAGTCTACCTGCCTGGAGTCTGTCTACTTGCAGTCTACCTGCCTGGAGTCTATCTACTTGGAGTCTACCTACCTGGAGTCTATCTACTTGGAGTCTACCTGCCTGGAGTCTACCTGCCTGGAGTCTACCTGCCTGGAGCCTGCCTACCTGGAGTATGCCTGCCTGGAGTCTACCTGCCTGGAGTCTTCCTCGCTGGAGTCTACCTGCCTGAAGTCTATCTACTTGGAGTCTACCTGCCTGGAGTCTACCAGCTGGAGTCTACCTGCCTGGAGTCTATCTACTTGGAGTCTACCTGCCTGGAGTCTACCTGCCTGGAGTTTACCTGCCAGGAGTCTACCTGCCTGGAGTCTACCTGCCTGGAGTCTACCTACCTGGAGTCTACCTGCCTGGAGTCTACCTACCTGGAGTCTACCTGCCTTAAGTCTACCTGCCTGGAGTCTACCTACCTGGAGTTTACCTGCCTGGAGTCTACCTACCTGGAGTCTACCGGCCTTAAGTCTACCTGCCTGGAGTCTACCTACCTGGAGTTTACCTGCCTGGAGTCTACCTACCTGGAGTCTACCTGCCTGGAGTCTAACTACCTGGAGTCTACCTACCTGGAGTCTACCTGCCTTGGAGTCTACCTACCTGGAGTTTACCTGCCTGGAGTCTACCTACCTGGAGTCTACCTGCCTGGAGTCTAACTACCTGGAGTCTACCTGCCTGGAGTCTACCTACCTGGAGTCTACCTGCCTTAAGCCTACCTGCCTGGAGTCTACCTACCTGGAGTTTACCTGCCTGGAGTCTACCTACCTGGAGTCTACCTGCCTGGAGTCTAACTACCTGGAGTCTACCTACCTGGAGTCTACCTGCCTGGAGTCTACCTACCTGGAGTCTACCTACCTGGAGTCTACCTGAAGATTGAAGACTGTGACACTTATGCAACATATAGGAATCTTTACTGAAGAAAAGTTTGGCCACACACTGACTTCATCAGTCCTATGCAAAGCAAAAAGGTGTAAGGAGAGGAGGAGTTTGACGTAATCAGTCCCTCAACCTTCAATCGATTACCTCAAACCTGGAGGTTGTTCCGGGGGTCATTGAACGTTTTCATTATCCATTCTATCATTTTCCTCGTATATGTGATAGTGACACTGTTGTAATCTTCGAAGGTGAGATCCTCTGACATTATCACTCCCAGGTCCTTCACATTAGTTTCTCGCTCTATTGTGTGGCTAGAATTTGTTTTATACTCTGTTCGAGTTTTTATTTCCTCGGTATCTGAAGTTTGTCCTTCATATTGTTTACTGCGACCTCATTGGAGAACTTGGATTATATCACAGAGACGAGAAAACACATTACTCATCATTCAGTCACATGTTGTCTTGCCAAAATTGTGGTGGTGGGAAGTACAGTGCAGGCACTGTGCTTCCCACAGTCACCCATCCTTCAGAGTACAGGCACTGTACTTACCACCACCAGGACTCAAATCTTACTGCTCACATTCAAATTCAAATTCAAAGTTTATTCTCTATAAGGATTACAATGCTGAGTTTACAGAATTTGGTTATTGTGTAATTTACATGTAGTAAAATAATAATTACAGAGTGTACCACTAGAACACCTAGCATGGCTAGGCATTTCGGGCAGACTTAGTTTAATTCTTAATTTTAAAATATTACAAATTATGAGGTAAGTTGGTATTATGGCTAAGTGACTAAATACTAGTTTGTGAGTTTAGCAATGTGAATGCTTTTGTTTTGGCACAGTACATAGTTTCAGTATTGGAGTATCACAGGATTCATTATTTTAAGATTGATATTAATATTTCTGTTTATGGTCAAATGGGTGAGTGAGTGTAAGTGTGAACCACCAGGTGGTATTCGTGTAGTTAGTTGACGGGGTGTATCAGGGAGATAAGATGTTATCTAATGGTAGTTTTGAAGGTGATGAATGTGTCTGCAGTTCTAGAGTTCTCAGGTAGGGTGTTCCGGATTTTAGGGCCTTTGGCATACATTGAATTTTTGTAAAGGTTTAGTCGGACACGGGGAATGTCGTAGAGATGTTTGTGTCTGGTGTTATGCCTGTGGGTTCTGTCACAATCAAGAAAGCGTTTTAGGTCAAGGTTGATATTGGAGTTTAAGGTCCTGTAGATGTAGATTGCACAGTTGTAAGTGTGGATGTACTGAACAGGGAGTAAGTTTAGATCTATGAAGAGTGGGGGGTGTGTTGCCAGGGATGGGATTTAGTGATTATTCTTACTGCAGCTTTTTGTTGGGTTATTATTGGCTTTAGGTGTGTTGCTGCAGTTGATCCCCAAGCACAAATAGCATAGGTGAGGTATGGATAAATAAGTGAGTGGTATAGTGTGAGAAGGGCATTTTGCGGCACGTAGTATCGTATCTTGGAGAGGATCGCAACCGTTTTGGATACTTTTTTGGTTATGTGTTGGATATGGGTGCTGAAATTCAGGTTGTTGTCAAGGTATAGGCCTAGGAATTTGCCCTCATTATGTCTGGTAATTAGAGTGTTGTCGATCTTAATGTTAATTTGTGCATCTCCTGCTCTGCTACCAAACATAATATAGCAGGTTTTGTCAGTGTTAAGCGTAAGTTTATTGGCTGTCATCCAAGTCGATATTTTGATCAGCTCCCCGTTAACAATGGTGTTGAGGGTGGCAAGATTAGGGTGAGAGATGACATAAGTCGTGTCGTCAGCAAAGAGAATGGGTTTCAGGTGTTGGGATACGTTTGGAAGATCATTGATATATATGAGGAAGAGCAGGGGACCAAGGACACTTCCCTGCGGAACTCCAGTATCAAGTGGCCGTGTTGTTGATGCTGTGTCTTTGCTCACTTTCTAAAAGTATTTCTTACTTACTTACAGGCCATAAAACCACATGTGTCTACTACGATTTAAAACGCTCACACAAACCTGTTGTATACTAAAACCCTTAACATTCAAAATTTCCTTTACCCTCCTGATACTCTCTTCTTCCACTTCAGCTTTACTTACCCGTTTGGTCATTATTATGTTGATTCGTCATCTTTAATTGTCCAGATCAGTCCTCTGAACTAAGTTGGTCGTCACTCGCCACACTATCTTCTAATTTCTAAGTTCTGAACCCTCTGTATATTCACACGGTGTTCTCATGGAGGAAAACTCTATACAGCCTCCAGCCACCTCCATGTTACGATGTTTAGAGCCCATGCTACACTCCCGTGTAAATGTTGGTACCACTATACTCGGGTAGACTTTTCTTTTCTACCTCCATTGATAAACTGTCTTTCCACAGATGCCTCTTCTCAAGCCACCAACTTTTGTTCCCCCCTCGTGTAATCTTTGGTTCACCTCGTCTGTCTCTGATCCATCTGCTGAAATGTCCACTCCCCAATACCGGAATACACTTACTTCCTCTGTACTCTCTCCCTCCATTCTTATATCCAGTTTTTCATTGAATAGATTATCTGTTACAGTCATCGCCTTGCTCTTTCCTATGCTCACTTTTAATTTCCTTCATGTATATACTCAAATTTCCCCACCATTCAGAATCTCTTCAAGTGAATTCCAGTTTCTCATTAGATTCATTATCTCCAACACCTCTTCCCAATATTTTAACATTCAGCTATTTTACAACTCTATATATGTTAAACAACCAAAGTAACATTACACATCTATGCCTTAGGCCTTCTTCTACCGGAAAATAATTCCCCTATAGCTTACATGCCATAACCTGAGCCTCACTGTCTACATGCCCAGTGGCCCAGTGGCCTGGTGGCCAAAGCTCCCGCTTCACACACGGAGGGCCCGGGTTCGATTCCCGGCGGGTGGAAACATTCGACACGTTTCCTTACACCTGTTGTCCTGTTCACCTAGCAGCAAATAGGTACCTGGGTGTTAGTCGACTGGTGTGGGTCGCATCCTGGGGGACAAGATTAAGGACCCCAATGGAAATAAGTTAGACAGTCCTCGATGACGCACTGACTTTCTTGGGTTATCCTGGGTGGATAACCCTCCGGGGTTAAAAATCCGAACGAAATCTTATCTTATGCGAAGTCTTTGCTGTTCTCAGTATTCTATTACGTATTCCATCTGCCATATTTTTACCCATCCACACTATCTCGACTTTTCTAAATCCATGAATGAGACAGAAAGTTCCTTACCTTTATCTATATTACACTGGTAATCGTTAATATAATCATTTGGTCAATACATACCCTACTCTTCCTATATCCTTCTTATTCTGCATACCTAGTTTATATTACCACTAACTCATTCAATAATTCTACCATACATTTTACCCAATATACTCAACAAGCTTATTTCCTTATGTTTTTTCTTGTGTGTTTCAGGCTACAAAATTAGTCACAAATGATCGTCTTTCAGATTGCTGGACTAAGATTTATCCCAATTTACAGATCTGAGGAACTGAAGGACGTATGAAAGACCTTGAATTATTATTATAATGAAGGGGATAGCGCTAAACTTGTAGGGTTATACAGCGCCTGTGGGGACGATGGAAGGTATTCAGGCTTAATTCAGGGAACTGGAGCACAGATCCAGTTCCCTAGATCAAGAGCCCCTCGCAAGCATCAAGGAACCTTTCTTAAGGGAAAAGATATTGAAGACTTCACTCACGTACTGTCCTCACTTATTTGTGGAAGAGGGTCGGTTCTCAGAGCCTGACACTGCTTGTTAACTTGCCACTTTTCAGATTTACCCTTTGCCTCTTGGACCCTACCGTACCTGCTCTTAGAGCTATGTATGGAGTCTGCTTCCACCACTTCCTCACCAAGATCCTACTTCCCCACCACTCTGAGACTGAAGAAATACTTCCTAACATCTCTGTGGCTCATCTGTGACTTTGCTTCCAGTAGTGTCCCCGAACGCCAGTTTCACGCCTCTCAAACATCCTATCCCTGCCTACCTTGTCAATTCTCCTGAGTATTTTGTATGTTGTTATCATGTCTCACCTGGTTCTTGCCCTCCGATGTCATTAGGTACAATTCTGTTAGCCTCTCCTCATACTACAGGAACAAGCATTCTTGCGTACTTCTGCAAGTCTCCAGTTTAACACGGTTTTTTCAGGTGAGGGTTCCATACTGGTGCTGCATACTCCAAGATGGGCCTAATGTATGTTGCATAAAAAGGACCCAGAATGACTTTGAGATTCCCGAAGGTTGCTCTTAGATTTACCATGAGCACACGTGTGTATTCTGAGAAAGCGCTAAATGTGTAGGAGTCATACAGTTCCAGGGGTAATGAGAGGCAATCAGGTTCACCCCAAGGGAAGCAAAACTCATCCAGTTCCTTGGATTAACAATGTCGTTAATCCACTCATTCCTGTCGGTAGAATTACCGACAATATGTACAGTAAAAGGACACAAGTGCAACTAATGTGACATTCTTACTGTTGCAACGTTTCGCTCGGCTTGATAAAGCTCCTGGAGAGCGAGACGTTGCCACAATAAAAATGTCACATTAGTTGCACTTGTGTCCTTTTACTTTACATGTGGTAATAAGGAATATTCCTTATTATTACCCCAGTATTACTATTAATAGGATGGTGTTAAAACCCACTGGAATCACATAGCATCTATGGAATATAAGGCAATCACAGTAGATCAAAGGTAAGTGAAGTTACCTATAATTCCTGAGATTGAAGAATTAATTACCAGCATCAAGGTACAGGAAGCCCCACTTTACAGCACATCACTTTATGGTATCGTTAATGCAGTCCTTTTCACTTATACCTATAAACTATGCATGTAAAATAATCACTTAATATATGATAGTGTAAACATATTATTAGGCTTTTATATGCATTTGAAAACGGAAAAAAGGTTATGATTCACTTTAGTGATTTTCACTTTAGAGCAGAAGTCCGGAACTTGACCTGCAGTATAAGTGGGGCCTTCCTGTACCTATGTACCTTTTAAAGGGATGATATATTGAATTTTTCACAGGGTGGATTATTATTATTACTTTCAAAACCTATCACTAAATCCACATGTGGAAAATACTGTATATATTTTCCGGAAATATGGTAATTTATAGGTAAATAGATGCCCTATATTGTATTTTTAAAAGAAGTATGTTATCGAAAATGGGAAACCTGCGGCTGGGGAGGGTCGCCATTTTGTTTGAATGGAGTAAGACGTTAATTAATAATGTGAAGAATTTTCGTGCTCTAGAGGCTAAAATTGGGTTATTATTATTATTATAATAAAAAAGAAGCGCTAAGCCACAAGGGCTATACAGCTAAAATTGGGTTGACACCTCTCAAATAGAAGGCGAAATTGTTGGATGTGCATTCCTGCATAACTTGAGATATCAGGCGACTGGACAAGACAGTTCCAGGAACCTCAGATAAGTCTTATGTAGTAACCTGGCCAGTGTTATTTTCATAGATAGACAGTGAGGTTTTCTGAGTATGATACACATTAATCTCCAGTCAAATTGGTAAGCGTTATGATTTTAAGATATTCTCCTTCTATTATGTATATGTGTTTATATATAATCATTTTTTAATTTAATATACAGTCCACAAATTTATATATTTACCAGTATTCCTGGAGATGTATAATTCATTTAATTAATAGCTCCAGAGCAACTTGTGGATATGACAGTGGTAGGTATCGAAGGGGGACATTTTTTGCGACCTAGGTGTCCCAAATTCCTACTTGTCTAACTGATGTGGCCCGGTGGCCTGGTGGCTAAAAAGCTCCCGCTTCACACACGGAGGGCCCGGGTTCGATTCCCGGCGGGTGGAAACATTCGACACGTTTCCTTACACCTGTTGTCCTGTTCACCTAGCAGCAAATAGGTACCTGGGTGTTAGTCGACTGGTGTGGGTCGCATCCTGGGGGACAAGATTAAGGACCCCAATGGAAATAAGTTAGACAGTCCTCGATGACGCACTGACTTTCTTGGGTTATCCTGGGTGGCTAACCCTCCGGGGTTAAAAATCCGAACGAAATCTCTTAAATCTTAATAAATAATAATTATCTGTTCATTTACTGTTATGTATATAAGGATACATTCAGATAAATGCAATTTTCCAAACCACAAGGGTCATACAGCATTCACAGGGTGGATTATTATCAAATAAAGCACTTAATGACAAGGGTTATGCAGTGTTGTGGGGTAAAAAATAGTGCCAGGGCTATAAACAGGTGGAGAGGGGATCAGGGGCAAGAGGAGAAAAGGGTTGGAAGGGACACTAGGGGCTGTGTCAAAGTTCGTACAGTAAAGTAATTGCTGACAAAAAGTCAAAAAGTGATCGTAAGTCAAAAGCAGGGCAGTCTGCAAGAAGAGAAGATAAAGTAATAACGGTAGGGTGGCAGCGTTGATGGAGGTAAATCCTGTGAGTTCGCTGGTAAACCAGGCAGTCCACAAGAAAGTGAAAAAGGGACCCGACAAACCTCAGGGAGAGGAATAGGGTGTCATTCCACGAGATACCGATGGGTAAGGCGAGTTATGGCCGATGCAGAGACGGGAGAGCACAGTCTCCCGAGTACGGCAACGGTAGTAAGATGGTCACAAACCTAAAAGCGATTTAATAGAGTGCAATTTGTTATGGTGCATGTCTGACTACCATTGTTGCCAATGGCCGCAAAGACGAGCAGAGATGACTAAAATAATCCCTGAACGGAATACCTCTACAGGACACCGGGAGATCACGCACTGCTGACCGTGCAGCACCATCCACCTGTTCATTGCCCTGCACATCAACATGTCCATATTAAACTTAAACAGGGATAAACACTCCCATCAACAGTTGTGGGAATTATTATAATCATGGGGGGAGCGCTAAACCCGTAGGATTATACAGCGCATGTGGGAGGGAGGGGATGGAAGGTATTCAGACTCAATTCTGGGAACTGGAGCACAGATCCAATTCCCTAGATCAAGAGCCCCTCACCAGCATCAAGGAACCTTCCTTGATGGGGCGGTTGTGGGCAGACTGCTTCACAGGGTGGAATAGTAAGACAGTAGTCCAGCATACGACTAACATGCTCGAGAAACATCAGATTTAGAATTAGCTACCACAGCACCTAGTTTGTGAGCCATATCCATCCTGTGGAAGGTAGTGGCTATTGCACACCCATATCCATCCTGTGAATAGCAGCTCAAGAGCACATAGATACAGTCCTGGGAACTAGGGCTCAAAATAAGGGATGACAGGAGTATACTGTATCAGGATTATAGCAACCCCTGAATGGGTCACAATGTATATAATGTATTATTATTGTAATCAAGGGGGAAGCGCTAAACCCGGAGGATTATACAGCGCCTGGGGGGGGGGATGTGGAAGGCATTCAGGCTTAATTCGGGGAACTGGAGCACAGATCCAATTCCCTAAATCAAGAGCCCCTCACCAACATCAAGGAACCTTCCTTGAGGGGGTATATAATGTATATTACCTATTAATATAATTTTATATTGCTTATATTTGCGATGTTAGCTAAATTGTAAATATATTGCTTTATATTATTATTTGACTTAGTTATATTATTAGGTAGGATGAAACATTTATATATTATTCAGTGCTCATTGCTCGAGTGTTAAGTAGCTGACGGCATTGTCTAACGACTGTAACTACCGCTCCACATGTTTCGCTGCCGGCTTCTCTGTAGTTGCTGGGCAGCAGCAGTCCACGGAGAATCACGTGATCAGGGTGGGGTGATCACACCTCACCTGGGTGAGAGGACTGCGTTGCCTTCGAGAGCTCTCTCTCTGGTTGATGATGATTCCAACACTTCCCTCTCCAGCTCTCCCTTGTTGGATTATTATTACAATCAAGGGGAAGCGCTAAACCCGGAGGATTATACAGCGCCTGGGGGGGATGGATGTGGAAGGCATTCAGGCTTAATTCGGGGAACTGGAGCACAGATCCAATTCCCTAAATCAAGAGCCCCTCACCAACATCAAGGAACCTTCCTTGAGGGGTCTGTTCAGAGCATAGCCTATTATTATTTTTATAAAAAAGAAAGAGCATAGCTTAGACTTAGTGATTTTCGACATTTTACTGAGGTTGTGTGGCACACTGACACTTTGAGAAACTCAGGTCCTGAGCTGTAGCTTCTGACCTAATTTGTCCTGATATCTGTGCACCGTCACAGTCGGGGATTTTCTTATGCTGAACTTAGATTCAGTAGTATGGGAGTTTTGGGACTTTTGTGGAGGATCTGCAGATGGTCCCTACTTAGGGTCATTATGTTATCTCCTTGCTCCTCAATCTGTGTTGCTACTGCTTGTTATATTGCTGTTCGGCGAATCGGTCCTTTTTTCTGTTCAAACAAGCTGTTCTGATTGCCAGGTTGGTCAAGAAGTTAGTTTATGTGAGGACTTTTAGTCAGTCATTGGTGAAGTCTAGTCGAGTCTTGAGACATAGCGAACTACTTAGAGCACTTACAGACATACACACATACTCACTTGTATATATTAGTATTATGTTCTTAAATGATGACTATGTACCAGACAGTACTTAAAAGCCATAAAGATATGATATGTACCTTCAGCACAATACTACTGTACACGAGAGAAGTGTAGGAACTTGTATCCTATATTATGTTAAATAGATTACTTTGATATTGTCCACCTAGACAACTTTATCTTTATTAATAAACTTCTTAAATTTTAATTTCTTTAGTTAGTAGCCTACCAGTTGTAATCCTGAAGCACTATTGAATATTACTATTAAATTCTAATGGATAATTGAACAAGGATACTGACTAGTTACAAAAACCCAGTAACAGGCTGGATGCTGGAAGGGCAGTCCTTTCTAGTATTCACTGGAGATCTCTATCATTATTAGATATCGTATTTTTTGTAACAAGGATATACAGCATATCTACAATTCGCATTATGTTTGATACCATATATTTTCATGCAATATATCACTTAGCTTATTTTCCTATCTATTACTATATTCCTTAAGTGGACAATCAAGCACATAGTGTTCCAGCAAGTGATAAGGCTCACCACATTCTGTGCATTTCGTGTGATCATCAAGTGTCTACCATACTGCCGGAAGTATTGTAACAAAAGTCCAAGCCTGGCTACTATGTCAGTCAATCTACGCTGGAAGTGTTTACATTACTATTATCATCACAATTAGGAGCTAAACCCACCTGAGTCATAAAGTGCTGTCGTTATAATAATGAAAACCAAGCACTGTTCAGATTCATTACATACTTCTCCGAAATATTACTCCTAATACTCAACACACATATAACCAAGATATATTTATACAGCTTCCCTCAGGGTATTTGCTTTTCATTGTTAAATTATTACATATTCGTAGCAGACAAACCCACATAGGTCACTGAGTTCTTCAAGTTTGTTAAACATTAGACAGGTTAATAATAGACAGTGTTATAACTATATTTATAAGAAAAATAAACCTGTGAGAGGAAACGAGAATCACATTTGATCTGAGGAACATGAATCATAATTGCAAACAAACCATACCATGGGCGGGTTTTAACTTCGCCCGTGGTATAGTTTGATATGAGGAAGGATATAACAGATCAAACTTTTAGAAGCAAGTCCCTATTAACTGAATTAAGGCACTTCCTGTTCCTTCCCTCCTGTCTGCCTCCCTTCCCTTCTTCATTCTTTGAGGGGGGGAAAAAAGTTAAATATTTTTGTACGAAAAAACACAATACCATATTTTTTTATGATATTCAAGAATATTCAGTATTCTTGTTTACTGCATAAAGGCATATTCAGTAAATTTATAAAAATTTACAAAAATCTAAATTTATTACTATATACATAAAACATATTGCATTTAGGAGGGTTATCTGAACCATGATGTCTCCACATTTCTGGCAAGAGCTACTGAATAATGATGGTGAATGTGTTTCTTCATTTTAAGAGTCACCCTACTTTAATGGGAGATGGCTACTGTTAATAAAAAATAAATAAAAAAAAAAAACACATCCATACTTAATACACCTTGGCTACCATTACTGAATATCCATACAAGTATTAATATGCCTTCACTACATTAGCTGAATGACCCCACACAGGTCATTCAGCTAATGTAGTATAATCTTCATTAAATCAGTTGGCAATGCATTTTAACTACTCTGTTACTGCAATTATTAGCTGGTCGTTACTGTAACAGTTTTTTTAACATGATTTCCCACCAAGGTGACTCAAAGAAGGAAAATATTTACCATCGCTCATTCTATCTTCCAAAAAAGTGCAGATATTAAATTTCAAAATAATTATACATATAATAATAATTATACAAGCATGCGTGAGCGTGTTAGATAGGAGTGAATGGAGACGAATGGTACTTGGGACCTGACGATCTGTTGAAGTGTGAGCAGGGTAATATTTAGTGAAAGGATTCAGGGAAACCAGTTATTTTCATATAGTCGGACTTGAGTCCTGGAAATGGAAAGCACAATGCCTGCACTTTAAAGGAGGGGTTTGGGATATTGGCAGTTTGGAGGGATATGTTGTGTATCTTTATATGTGTATGCTTCTAAACTGTTGTATTCTGAGCACCTCTGCAAAAACAGTGATTATGTGTGAGTGTGGTGAAAGTGTTGAATGATGATGAAAGTATTTTCTTTTTGGGGATTTTCTTTCTTTTTTGGGTCACCCTGCCTCGGTGGGAGACAGCCAACTTGTTGAAAAAAAAAATATATATATATATAGTATATATAAAGGAGAAACTTTCGATTTTCCTTTTGGGCCACCCCGCCTCGGTGGGATACAGCCAGTGTGTTGAAAGAAAGAAAGATATATATATATATATATATATATATATATATATATATATATATATATATATATATATATATATATATATATATATAAAGGTCATAGGTAGTAGGTTGGTAGACAGCAACCGCCCAGGAAGGTACTACCATCCTGTCAAGTGAGTGTAAAACGAAGCCTGTAATTGTTTTACATGAAGGTAGGATTGCTGGTGTCCATTTTTCTGTCTCATAAACATGCAAGGTTTCAAGTACGTCTTGCTATTTCTACTTACACTTAGGTCACGCTACACATACGTGTTTTTTTTTTTTTTTTTTTTCAACAAGTCGGCCGTCTCCCACCGAGGCAGGGTGACCCAAAAAAGAAAGAAAATCCCCAAAAAGAAAATACTTTCATCATCATTCAACACTTTCACCACACTCGCACATTATCACTGTTTTTGCAGAGGTGCTCAGAATACAACAGTTTAGAAGCATACACATATAAAGATACACAACATATCCCTCCAAACTGCCAATATCCCAAACCCCTCCTTTAAAGTACAGGCATTGTACTTCCCATTTCCAGGACTCAAGTCCGACTATATGAAAATAACCGGTTTCCCTGAATCCCTTCACTAAGTATTACCCTGCTCACACTCCAACAGATCGTCAGGTCCCAAGTACCATTCGTCTCCATTCACTCCTATCTAACACGCTCACGCACGCTTGCTGTACACATACGTGCACAAGCATATATATACACACCCCTCTGGGTTTTCTTATATTTTCTTACTAGTTCTTGTTCTTGTTTATTTCCTCTTACCTCCATGGGTAAGTGGAACAGAATTCTTCCTCCGTAAGCCATGCGTGTTGTAAGAGGCGACTAAAATGCCAGGAGCAAGGGGCTAGTAACCCCTTCTCCTGTATATATATTACTAAATGTAAAAGGAGGAACTTTCGTTTTTCCTTATGGGCCACCCCGCCTCGGTGGGATATATAAAGGTAGGACTGCGTGCCACCTCACTATATCACCACTTCATTATGCTTGATAAATCTCTAACCTTGCTCATTAAACTTTATTATCCATTTTTTTTTAACCTGAAGTCTTTCTCAAGTTTTATTTATAACCTTCAGGCAAATTTGCACAAAATTATTACAAAATAAAAAAGTTGAGCAATGTGTGTACTGTAAATGTAATATTTTTTAGTCCTACCTATACTATATATGATAGTGTAAACATATGATAGTGTAAACATGTTATCAGGATTTTATATGCATTTGAAAGTGAAAAAAAGGCTGATTCACTTTACAGCAATTTTTGCTTTACAGCAGTAGTCTGGAACCTAACCTGCTGTAACAGCGGGGCCCTCCTCTACTGAACAATCAACTTAGGATTAATTTTCTGGAATGCTCACTCTAAGTATAAGAATAAACAGTGGGAGCTGACAAAACTTTCTAAATGCTACTACATTATGGAATGAACAATGGAAAAACTATTACTATAATATTGAAGGAAAGCTGATAACCTGATAACCTACATAGACAGAAAGAAATAAAAGTTATATAATATAGTTAATTAGATTAACTGCAAAGGAAAGGAAGGTTGATTCTTCCATTGACTAGTTAAAAACTTATTAGTATCTTGTCACTGTACCCTGATTAAACTGTAAACAGAGGAAACACTCAAAACAGTTAAAAAAATAAACTTAAAGCCTGTATAATACTTTATGGGGTTATTGTTCTCATCATAGATGTACTAGTATATGGATACCGAAATTTTTAAAAAATTATAAAGACATTTGTGTTGGAAATTAATCTTTCAATAATATACTGCATTGTTTTTCTTAACCCTTTGAGGGTCGACAGGCCCTCTCCGAAACTCGTTCTCAGGGTCGGCCAAATTTAAAAAAAAAAAAAAATTATTTTCTCTTATGAAAAGATAGAGAATCTTTTCCCGATCATAACGACACCAAAAGTTTGAAATTTGATAGAAAACTTACGGAATTATGCTCTCGCAAAGTTAGCAGTCTCGGCGATGTTTACGGATCGGCGATTTTGCCCACTTTGAGCCCCATTTTCGGCCAATTTCACTGTACTAGTCGACAAAAAACATGAATATTTCGCTAGAACTCCATTTTTTCTATCGAATGGGTGCAAGAAACCACCCATTTATAAATTCAACTATCCAGTACAGTGGTCAGAATTTAGCAATTTTGCCAATTTCACACAAATTTCAAAAGATGCCAATTTCGGAATAGGGTCCAGAATAAACAAGAAAGACATTCCTGGCACTAAAATGACATTTCCTCTAGTCATTAGTCACGTCTCAAGGCCCCTCTTATATTCTTTTGCTTTCCACTTTGAATTTTTATTCTCACAAAAAATATAAGATTTACTGTTATGCAGACTACTGCATTAGTGTAAAAAATGGTATAAATATTATTGGTGCACTTGTGAAAGAATATTAGACTCACCAGTTGACGTGTATTGCACGCTTGGCACGATTTGTTTACTTTTGAAGTTTGGTAAAAATCGAACATTTCTGCTACTTTGAGCTCAATTTCAAGGCACCTTTCTTTGTAAAACCAGTCAAAATCATCTCAATTTCTGTAGTATGTCTTCCATTCTATAAAATGAGACCAAGAAAACTAGAATACAACAATAAATACCATACGAAAATACACTGCAAAGTCGCTGATTTATTAAAAAAAAATGGAAAAAGTTTTTTTTTTCTCATTATGCACTGTGTGCTGCAGGATTTTTTTTAGACTGTGCACACTGACCACATAGACCCATTCTTTCATATGAAGGCCTACCAGCTTTCTCCCACTAGATTTGAGGTCGCTAGAATTTATGAGTACTAGTACGTCAAAAACCCCTACGCGTAAGACGTACTAGTACGACGAAAACCCTCAAAGGGTTAACACATCAGCCATCTCCTACCGAGGCAGGGTGACCTAAAAGAGAAGAAACACTTTCATCATCACTCGTTCACTTCAAAACTGTCTTGCCAGAGGCACGCTGACACTACCGTTCAGTTGCTCCTCCAAAATGTAAATATCCCTGCCTCTCCTTCAGAGTGCAGGCACTGTAACCTCCCACCTCCAGGACTCAAGTCCAACTAACTAGTTTCCCTGACTCTCTTCCCTGCCAAGAATATATTCCAGATAACTGTCATCTTAAAGTGAACATACATAAGAGTAAGGTGATGAGGGTATTAAACAATTTAGATAAAGAAAGGGAGAGGGAGAGGGAGTATGGAAGAAGTAAATGTTTTCAGATATTTGGGAGTTGACTTGTCAGCAGATGGATTTATGAAGGATGAGGTTAACCATAGAACTGATGGAGGAAAAAAGGTGAGTGGTGCGCTGAGGGATCTGTGGAGACAAAAAAACGTTATCCATGGAGGCAAAGAAGGGAATGTACGAAAATATAGTGGCACCAACACTCTTATATGGGTGTGAAGCTTGGGTTGCAAATGCTGCAGTGAGGAGGTGGCTAGAGGCAGTGGAGATGTCCTGTCTAAGGGCAATGTGTGGTGTAAATATTATGCAGAGAATTCGGAGTGTGGAAATTAGGAGGAGGTGTGGAGCTACTAAAAGTATTAGTCAGAGGGCTGAAGAGGGGTTGTTGAGGTGGTTTGGTCATTAAGAGAGAATGGATCAAAGTAGAATGACTCGGAGAGCGTATAAATTTGTAGTTAGGTAAGGAAGGCAGAGCAGGGATTGTCCTCAAAAAGGTTGGAGGGAGGTGGTAAAGGGGGTTTTGTGGGCAATGGGCTTGGCCTTCCAGCAAGTATGTGCAAGCGTGTTAGATAGGAGTGAATGAAGACGAATGATATTTGGGACATAACGAGCAGTTGGAATGTGAGCAGGGTAATATTTTGTGAAGGGATTCAGGGAAACTGGTTAGCCAGATTAGAGTCCTGGAAATGGGAAGTACAATGACTGCACTTTAAAGAAGGGGTTTGGGATATTGGCAGTTTGGAGGGACTTCTACACTGTCGTATCTGAGCGCCTCTGCAAAGACAGTGATTATGTAAGTGTGAGGTGAAAGTGTTGAATGATGATGAAAGTATTTTCTTTTTGGGGATTTTCTTTCTCTTTGGGTCACCCTGCCTTGGTGGGAACCGGCCAATGTGCTAAAAAGAAGTCAAATCATAAATCAATTTCATCTAGTATTCTAGAGTTGATGTAGCCCTACTGAGCTGTACTGCATGTAGGGAAGGTTATAAACTCAACACTCAGCAAACACACAAATATTTGAAAAATAAAGGCCACATTTCCTTATCACATTTTCCCAAAAATTAAAGGAACTCATCATACTTATACTAGAAATGTATAAACTAAAGAGGAATGCATTTGAGTAAGTAATAACCAGGAAAAATGGAGAAGTATGGAGATAAAATGGCACGACTGACTTTTTAAAATGCCACGACTCCTTGTGGTGTATGAGACCAGTGCCCCGTGGAGTGGAGGGCTCATACAAGGTAAGCAGTGATGGTCCTTAAAGCCTCCAGCAACCGAGTCTAAGTCTAGAACATTTTTTTTTTCTTTTTCAACACGTCAGGAATCTCCCACCGAGGCAAGGTGACCCAAAGTGAAACACTTTCACCATCATTCACACATAATCACTGTCTTTGCCGAGACACTCAGATACGACAGTTTAGATGTCACTATGCAGCTTTCTCATTAAACAATTTTGTCATATAATTATAAAAAAAATATTCAACAACTGTAGGTACAAGACTGTTAAAGACATTGGGTTACTAATCTTTCTTCTTCAGGATATGTAAAGTTTACTTAAAGGTTTTAAAGTAAACTACATGTACCCCGAAGAAAGGTAACCTTAAATTATACATCATAATTACACTAATTACATATTCCCATGCATTAAGCAGTCATGTACCTACTTTCTGGATTAATCCTATTCATCTTCTACTGAACTTTCAAGTATTCTTTTTATTAATGCACTAAATGTTTTCTTCAAACTTTTCATGCATAGAACTTTCTACAAATTGAGATTCATAAGGAATGTAATCTTAAAAAACTTTTGATTTGTACAAAATGTTAGTCTAGTACTTTGCTCCCATTCAGTGGGAGGCTTTGTATCCCAAGAACAGACTGTAAAAATTATGGCATCTGCTACCAACATTCGCAGGTTAATTTTTCATAGATTCTCGAACCATTATACAAGGGTTTTGTAGTGTTATTAACCCCTTCAGGGTCCAAGGCCCAAATCTGAAGTGGTGCCCCAGTGTCCAAGAATTTAAAAAAAAAAAATTTTTTATTTTTTCTTATGAAATGGTAGAATCTTTTTGTGAAGGTAATAAAATAAAAAGTACGAAATTTGATAGAAAATTGACGAAATTATGCTCTCGCGAATTTTGATGTGTCAGCGATATTTACGAATCTGCGATTTTGCCGACTTCGACTCCCAGTTTAGGCCAATTATATTATTCCAGTCAACCAAATTCTTAGCTATTTCACTAGTATTACTTCTATTCTATCGATTGAGCACAAGAAATCACCAAGTCAACTGTTTCAACTACAAAATAAAGTGATCAGAAATTGTTAATTTGGCCAATTTAACACAAAGTTCAAAATATTCCAATTTCAAAATGGGGTCCAGAATAAACAATGTAGGTATTCCTGGAACTAAACTAACGTTTCCTCTGTTCATTAGTTACGTTTTGAGGCTTTACAAATAAATTCCATTTTGATTTTTTATTCACATAATGAATTTTTATTCACACCAAAAAATAGATTTACTGTTATGCAATACTGTAATAAGAGTATAAATTTTTTTTTTTTTTTTTTTTTCAACAAGTCGGCCGTCTCCCACCGAGGCAGGGTGACAAAAATGGTGACAAATATGGTGATGATATTTATAAGAGTATAAATATCATCACCATATTTGTGAATGTATATTAGACCCACCAGCTGGTGTGTATTAGATGTGTGAGGTCGTTTGTTTACTCTTGAATATCGGCAAAAATTTAACATTTCCGCTACTTTGAGCTCAGTTTCAAGCCATTTCCAGTGCTAAAACCAATCAAAATCATCTCTATTTCTGTAATATGTCTTCCATTCTATCAAATGAGACCAAGAAATCACAAATACAACTATAAAAAACATACGAAAAAACACTGCAAAGTCGCTGTTTTAATCGAAAAATCATGATTTCAGTTTTTTTTTCTCTCATTATACACAGTGTGCTGCAGGATCTGTTTTATGTGGTGCACACATACCACATAGATGTATTCTCTCATATCTAGGCCCAAATGTACCACTCACAGTTTATCAGAGTGAGCTGAGCTCATGACGTAGATCTACGGTTTGGACCCTGAACATAAAGCCGTAGATCTACGGGACGGACCCTGAAAGGGTTAAAGAAATACTATAATTTGTAAATGGCATCAAGTCAAAAAGTGTTAAGCATAGTTGCTTTACAAGGTTAAATGTACTATAAAATGGCAGCACTCAATTGATAAATGTTTTACTTATGTAACTTTCATGTAAGAACTGTACTTTCTAATATAAAAGCCTAAAGTGCTATCTGACAAATACTGTTCTGCATTATTACCATCAATACAGCTCTAAGAGATCCTTAACTTACAAACTAGAAGTGTTCCTGACTCATAAAATTTGAAAAGTCGCATTTCTAGTTTAAACCTGCAGGTTAGTTGTGTTGCTGGTTCTTCCGCTTACCAACTAGCTTTGCTCCTAGTATGTCAATTTATGAATTAGCTGCCATGTTACTGACATTCCCACTTAACAACGAACTGGTTGCTTGTATAACGAACATTACAAAGTGTACTTGTTTCACAATTGTTTGTACTATAGTGCAAAAGTTGTAAAACTAAGTGGTTTCTGAACTTACTAATTGGTTTCTAAACTTTCTAAGTGGTTTCTAAACTAAGTTATTTTTAAGCTAAGTGGTTTTAAACTTTCTAAGTACAGATGAGTGTAACTTGAGACATTTGTAAGCTGGGTCTCCTTGCATTGGTAAACATTTTTATTACACAAAACATATGGAACAAATCCTTGCATAAAAATAAAGAACTATTATTATTTACTTTACTACAATTTTACCCGAACAGTCTTCAGGATTAATGTGATTAAATTAGGATAATTTTTTATGTTTCTTCACTTTTCTGTTCCATAGAAATTTAAAGATAAAGCATAGGAAATATATAAAGCAATTTACGAATTGTAATTTCTATAAAAAATAAAAAACAAGGATAAACAATATAAGCAGAATAAATGTTTTAAAAGGCATTAAAAAATAATAAGTACCAAGCTTATTTTACATATTCAGTAACATTTTACTATGTAGTCCAGTTACAAGACTACAAAACAGGTACATGTGATCCTAACAAAACAATTCTCAAATAAACATGGCTCTAAGCTCTCGTTCAAAATCTGTCTCATCTTCAACATGCTGTTCCAAGTTCTTATCCTTACAGGTTAGCATATCCAGCTTCCAATTATCATACTTTTCATCAACAAAGGCTTTCTCCAGATGGGTAGGCGTTTCAGATTCGCTAAAGAGCTGCTTAACTCTGGCGTACACAGATTTACCACCCTGAGTTCTAAATCTTTTTAACCGATCATAGGTAGGTTGCGCTTCACCCTGGGTAGCCTCAGTAGCACCTGCTGTCATATTACAATTAGCCTGTGTATCACCAGATATAGCATTCTCTGCCAAATGGTTCCCACTAGCTTTCCTAAGTTCTCTAAGAAATACATATTCAAGATGTCTAATACCACACACTTCCATATAGCTATTCACATAGGCAAGGATAAATGTCATCTGGTCTTCAAGGTTGGGAAGAATGCCACTGGGCATGCTAAAATCTGGAGATATAACTCTGGACTTTAGTTTATGTAGCTCATTATTCTTCTTGGCAGCCTGTAAACGAAGAAAATATAGTAAATTATCAGATTATTTAATACAAGTGGCAGTAACTGTCTAATTCGCATATGATGCCGATAAGAGGTGGAAAGAAAAAACGCAATCACTAGGACAAGCCTACTGGAAATTAGGGATTGGATGATATCAAAATTTGTTCTGATACCAATACTCTGGCACACCCCTATTAGAAATGTTTTGGTGCTTGGACCTTGGCCACTCCAAGCATGTGATAAGTGACTACTTCAAGTCTTTTCCAATGCTTTCAAAATTAAAATACAATAAATTCTCTCGATTCTGATTCCTTACAAACCTCACAAACAAGAAAACAGCTGAATCCAAGAAACTGTAGTAATATTTATCCAATTATTATTATATTTGTGAGATAATACACCACCAGGAGAATAGATAATCAAATTTGATCCAATGACGGGAAGGGTGGTTCCAAGTCCTTGGATCAAGATCCCTTCATCTAAATCTTGTATTACTACAATGCAAAGACATAAATGATTAAAGACAGACTCAGCAATTTGTCACTTTTTTCTTTTTATCACACAGGTCATCTCCCACCAAGGCTGGGTGACCCAAAAACAAAGAAATGAAAGTTTTATGTTATTTACATATTCAGTTATTGATTTATTCATCTCTATTCCCTCATATTTACTAAATACAGCCTCTCTTCACTTAGCGATGTACTCGTTTACCGACAACTCAGTCTTACAAAGGGCTCTCTGACCAGTATGCATACCCAAATAATATACAGTGGACCCTCGAATTTAGTAGTGCCATTTCTGTATGCAAAACTATTTTTATCTCTAAAATGTATTTTTTGTTAATATTTCCCATAGGAAATAATGTAAATCCAATTAAACCATTCCAGACACCCAAAAATATTAACAGAAAATACATTTTATAGATAATAAAAATAGTTTTGCATACAGAAATGGCACTAAATTCGAGGGTCCACTGTATATTAGAGCTTATTTCCTCTATTCTGTTTATTACAATATACAGTACACTACTGTATAAACATTCAAAAACATATCAGAAATGTTATAAATGCTGCAAAGGTGACATTAAAAGAATATCAAGATGATTGACGCAAACCCACCATCATTATAGTATGCTCCTCACTTAGCGACGAATTCATTTACTGACATGGTCTTAGGAACGGAACTCCGTTGTTAAGCGAGATGAGACTGTACATCATTTTTTCATTTCCAGTGATCCATAACTTATATATATTTTCTTTTACAGAAGCTAAGTTTTTGTGTCACACACACTGTATATAGTATAAACATAAACTCTGAAGGCTGGGTGAGGATGTTGCAATGTAGAAAGTCACTGGAATTTTATCCATGTATTACTTGTAAGCCATCTATTGAATGAGTAACAGTGAATGGATTTCCCTCTTTGGGTCACCCTACCTTGGTGGGGAAATTGCCAATGTGGTAAAAACACAAAGGACCTGTCAGTAAATTGGTTAGTAAGGTCTCTCACGAAAATACTTATACAGTGGACCCCCGCATACCGTTGGCATCACATAACATTAAATCCGCATACCGATACATTTTATCGCTAAGATTTTGCCTCGCATACCGCTAAAAAACCTGCTCAACGCTATTCGTCCGAGACGCGTCTAATGTGCGGCCTGAGCCAGCCTCACATGTTCCGCCGGTGGCATTGTTTACAAGCCAGCCTCCATGGTAACATCCAAGCATACAATCGGAACATTTCTTATTATTACAGCGTTTTTGGTGATTTTATCTGCAAAATAAGTGACCATGGGCCCCAAGAAAACTTCTAGTGCCAACCCTGTGGTAAAAAGGGTGAGAAATATTATCGAAATACTGTGGTACCATGGTCAACTGCTGATGCTGCTGCTGCTGCTGTAGCACTGTCAGCTGCTGCTGCTGCTGTAGCACTGTCAGCTGCTGCTGCTGCTGTAGCACCGTCAGCTGCTGCTGCTGTACCACCATCAGCTGCTGCTGCTGTAGTACCGTCTGCTGCTGCTGTAGCACCGTCTGCTGCTGCTGTAGCACTGTCAGCTGCTGCTGTAGCACCATCAGCTGCTGCTGCTGCTGTACCACCGTCAGCTGCTGCTGCTGCTGCAGTACCATCTGCTGCTGCTGTAGCACCGTCTGCTGCTGCTGTAGCACTGTCAGCTGCTGCTGCTGTAGCACCGTCAGCTGCTGCTGCTGCTGTACCACCGTCAGCTGCTGCTGCTGCTGTAGTACCGTCTGCTGCTGCTGTAGTACCGTCTGCTGCTGCTGTAGCACCGTCTGCTGCTGCTGTAGCACTGTCAGCTGCTGCTGCTGCTGTACCACTGTCTGCTGCTGTAGTACCATCTGCTGCTGCTGTAGCACCATCTGCTGCTGCTGTAGCACTGTCAGCTGCTGCTGTAGCACTGTCAGCTGCTGCTGCTGCTGCTGCTGTAGCATCGTTGCTGGTTTGGCTTATTGAGAATACCAAGAAACAAACCCAGGATAACCCATAAAAGAGTCAGTGTCATCGAAGACTGTCTAACTTATTTCCATTGGGGTCCTTAATCTTGTCTCTCAGGATGCAACTCACACCAGTCGACTAACACCCAGGTGAATAGGGAAAAATGCCTGGAACTAGTGCTCGTATTGGTGAATTTAAAGCCAGCAGAGGTTGGTTTGAGAGATTTAAGAATCGTAGTGGCATACACAGTGTGATAAGGCCTGTTCTGGAAGAAAATGCCAAACAGGACCTACAGTACTCAGGAGGAAAAGGCACTCCCAGGACACAGTGTCTCATCAGTCATTGCTGCATCTTCAATAAAGGTAAGTGTCATTTATTCTTCATTTAGTAGAGTAGTACATGCACAATATATATTGTGCATGTACTGCTCTACTATTGTGCATGTATCCTTCTCTTTGTGTTTAGGAAAATGTATATTTCATGTGGTAAAAATTTTTTTTTCATACTTTTGGGTGTCTTGCACGGATTAATTTGATTTCCATTATTTCTTATGGGGAAAATTCATTCGCATAACGATAATTTCGCATAACAATGAACTCTCAGGAACGGATTAATATCGTTATGCGGGGGTCCACTGTATAGGGAAAAAGCAAAGATTTCAACATCCTTCAAAGTACATTTTTCTTGGCTGTTCTTACACTCGAAGCCTCATCTGATATCTTAATTTATTTTCATTGCCAGAATATTTTTTTAAAGTAAAAATTCTACCCATTTTCTATTCATTCCTTGTACCTCAATATTTTTATTTTTTATTTACCTTAATATTCATCACCCACCAAGGTAGGGGGACCCAAAAAAGGAGACATTCACTATCATTCTGTCAATAGCCGTCTTGTCAAATGTGTATCAATTCGACTGACCTGAGTTGCAACACCCTCACCCTTGTTAAGAGCTGGTATAAAATACCAACAATGAAATAAGACATGTACCATACTAGGAAGCTTTACTGATGAAACGTTTCACCACAAATGACTTCAGCATTTTCAAAACTAATGAAGCCATTTAAGGGAAAACATGTTTTCAATGAAGTATCCTAATGTTGCATATGTATCTTATTTCACCATCCTCACTCCTCCTTTAGTTTTCTTGTAGAATCTTTTTGTTAAGAGATCTTTCTCAGAGAAGGTGCAAGTGCTCTTAGAGCAGGTGTAAGTGTTTCACTTTCACAACAGCTAAACCAGCATATACAAAGCTTTAAGCAGGTGTTTTAGGTGCCCCTTCAACAGTTCATTACTAAAAGGTCTTTAAAATAAACATCTGTCAATGGTTCTCAATATGATTACCCCTTAATAAGTCATCTAATATAGACAAGATTTCTCAAAAAACAAATATGATAGTTTTACCAAAGACGGCGGTGCTCCTTTGTACGAATTCAAGAGCTGCCGCATTTCTGTAGTCGTCGCTAAATTTAATGGGGTCTTGCCTCCTTTAGTTTTATCCTTCAGTAAATCACCACCTGCAGAAAAAATGTTAAGATAAAGACAAATGGTATTCACCCAAAATACTTTTAATGCTTTAAAATAATCAACAGTATTTCATTACTATGCAATATTCTTTATCGCTGACTTACAGTATCTCTTTTCCTTACTACATACGAACACCAGCATTCCCCAAGACACTTGATACGTGCAATTATTATTAAATATGTGGAGAAATGTATAATATAGCAGTCATGCTCATACAATGCCTGGGAAATGGAAAGTAATCAGGTTTGATCCAAAAGCAATGAACCAGTATCATGCCACTCTCATTGATGTGTTATGTATGCCAGCCATTAAGCTCAGCCAATAATAACCAGTACTACTGAAGGGGGTGGGAGAGTTTCAATGGAGAGGAATAACTGGGATTAGGTCAGGGGTTTCAAAAAGAGTTAGAGCTAAAGAAGGAGTAGCAATAATGTTGAAGGATAAGCTATGGCAGGAAAAGAGGGACTATAAATGTATTAATTCAAGGATTATGTGGAGTAAAATAAAGATTGGATGTGAAAAGTGGGTTATAATAAGCGTATATGCACCTGGAGAAGAGAGAAGTATAGAGGAGAGAGAGAGATTTTGGGAAATGTTGAGTGAATGCGTGGGGAGTTTTGAATCAAGTGTGAGAGTAATGGTGGTTTGGGATTTCAATGCTAAAGTGGGTAAAAATGTTATGGAGGGAGTAGTAGGTAAATTTGGGGTGCCAGGGGTAAATGTAAATGGGAAGCCTTTAATTGAGCTATGTATAGAAAGAGATTTGGTAATAAGTAATACATATTTTATGAAAAAGAGGATAAATAAGTATACAAGGTATGATGTAGCACATAATGAAAGTAGTTTATTAGATTATGTATTGGTGGATAAAAGGTTGATGGGTAGGCTCCAGGATGTATATGTTTATAGAGGGGCAACTGATATATCGGATCATTATTTAGCTGTAGCTACAGTTAGAGTAAGAGGTAGATGGGAAAAGAGGAAGGTGGCAACAAGAAGTAAGAGGGAGGTGAAAGTGTATAAACTAACGAAGGAGGAAGTTCGGGTGAGATATAAGCGACTATTGGCAGAAAGGTGGGCTAGTGTAAAGATGAGTAGTGGGGGAGTTGAAGAGGGTTGGAATAGTTTTAAAAATGCAGTATTAGAATGTGGGGCAGAAGTTTGTGGTTATAGGAGGGTGGGGGCAGGAGGAAAGAGGAGTGATTGGTGGAATGATGAAGTAAAGGGTGTGATAAAAGAGAAAAAGGTAGCTTATGAGAGGTTTTTACAAAGCAGAAGTGTTATAAGAAGAGCAGAGTATATGGAGAGTAAAAGAAAGGTAAAGAGAGTGGTGAGAGAGTGCAAAAGGAGAGCAGATGACAGAGTGGGAGAGGCACTGTCAAGAAATTTTAATGAAAATAAGGGCAAGGAGGAATAACATCTTGTAGGAGTGAGGAAGAACCAGTTGTGAGTGTGGGGGAAGTTCGTGAGGCAGTAGGTAAAATGAAAGGGGGTAAGGCAGCCGGGATTGATGGGATAAAGATAGAAATGTTAAAAGCAGGTGGGGATATAGTTTTGGAGTGGTTGGTGCAATTATTTAATAAATGTATGGAAGAGGGTAAGGTACCTAGGGATTGGCAGAGAGCATGCATAGTTCCTTTGTATAAAGGCAAAGGGGATAAAAGAGAGTGCAAAAATTATAGGGGGATAAGTCTGTTGAGTGTACCTGGTAAAGTGTATGGTAGAGTTATAATTGAAAGAATTAAGAGTAAGACGGAGAATAGGATAGCAGATGAACAAGGAGGCTTTAGGAAAGGTAGGGGGTGTGTGGACCAGGTGTTTACAGTGAAACATATAAGTGAACAGTATTTAGATAAGGCTAAAGAGGTCTTTGTGGCATTTATGGATTTGGAAAAGGCGTATGACAGGGTGGATAGGGGGGCAATGTGGCAGATGTTGCAAGTGTATGGTGTAGGAGGTAGGTTACTGAAAGCAGTGAAGAGTTTTTACGAGGATAGTGAGGCTCAAGTTAGAGTATGTAGGAAAGAGGGAAATTTTTTCCCAGTAAAAGTAGGCCTTAGACAAGGATGTGTGATGTCACCGTGGTTGTTTAATATATTTATAGATGGGGTTGTAAGAGAAGTAAATGCGAGGGTTTTGGCAAGAGGCGTGGAGTTAAAAGATAAAGAATCACACACAAAGTGGGAGTTGTCACAGCTGCTCTGTGCTGATGACACTGTGCTCTTGGGAGATTCTGAAGAGAAGTTGCAGAGATTGGTGGATGAATTTGGTAGGGTGTGCAAAAGAAGAAAATTAAAGGTGAATACAGGAAAGAGTAAGGTTATGAGGATAACAAAAAGATTAGGTGATGAAAGATTGAATATCAGATTGGAGGGAGAGAGTATGGAGGAGGTGAACGTATTCAGATATTTGGGAGTGGACGTGTCAGCGGATGGGTCTATGAAAGATGAGGTGAATCATAGAATTGATGAGGGAAAAAGAGTGAGTGGTGCACTTAGGAGTATGTGGAGACAAAGAACTTTGTCCTTGGAGGCAAAGAGGGGAATGTATGAGAGTATAGTTTTACCAACGCTCTTATATGGGTGTGAAGCGTGGGTGATGAATGTTGCAGCGAGGAGAAGGCTGGAGGCAGTGGAGATGTCATGTCTGAGGGCAATGTGTGGTGTGAATATAATGCAGAGAATTCGTAGTTTGGAAGTTAGGAGGAGGTGCGGGATTACCAAAACTGTTGTCCAGAGGGCTGAGGAAGGGTTGTTGAGGTGGTTCGGACATGTAGAGAGAATGGAGCGAAACAGAATGACTTCAAGAGTGTATCAGTCTGTAGTGGAAGGAAGGCGGGGTAGGGGTCGGCCTAGGAAGGGTTGGAGGGAGGGGGTAAAGGAGGTTTTGTGTGCGAGGGGCTTGGACTTCCAGCAGGCATGCGTGAGCGTGTTTGATAGGAGTGAATGGAGACAAATGGTTTTTAATACTTGACGTGCTGTTGGAGTGTGAGCAAAGTAACATTTATGAAGGGATTCAGGGAAACCGGCAGGCCGGACTTGAGTCCTGGAGATGGGAAGTACAGTGCCTGCACTCTGAAGGAGGGGTGTTAATGTTGCAGTTTAAAAACTGTAGTGTAAAGCACCCTTCTGGCAAGACAGTGATGGAGTGAATGATGGTGAAAGTTTTTCTTTTTCGGGCCACCCTGCCTTGGTGGGAATCGGCCGGTGTGATAATAATAATAATAAAAAGAAAAAATTTTATAGTGAGTTAAACAAGTTAAGAAAGCCTAGGAAAAGTATGGATTTGTCAGTTAAAAACAGAGTAGGGGAGTTAGTAGAGGGGGAGAGGGAGGTATTAGGTAGATGGCGAGAATATTTTGAGGAACCTTTAAATGTTAAGGAAGAAAGAGAGGGAGTAATTTCATGCACTGGTCAGGGAGGTATACCATCTTTTAGGAGTGAAGAAGAGCAGAATGTAAGTGTGGGGGAGGTACATGAAGCATTACGTAGAATGAAAGGGGTTAAAGCAGCTGGAACTGATGGGATCATGACAGAAATGTTAAAAGCAGGGGGAGATATAGTGTTGGAGTGGTTGGTACTTTTGTTTAATAAATATATGAAAGAGGGGAAGGTACCTAGGGATTGGCGGAGAGCATGTGTAGTCCCTTTAAATAAAAGGAAAGGGGACAAAAGAGACTGTAAAAATTATAGAGGAATAAGTTTACTGAGTATACCAGGAAAAGTGTACGGTAGGGTTATAATTGAAAGAATTAGAGGTAAGACAGAATGTAGGATTGCGGATGAGCAAGGAGGTTTCAGAGTGGGTAGGGGATGTGTAGATCAAGTGTTTACATTGAAGCATATATGTGAACAGTATTTAGATAAAGGTAGGGAAGTTTTTATTGCATTTATGGATTTAGAAAAGGCATATGATAGAGTGGATAGAGGAGCAATGTGGCAGATGTTGCAAGTATATGGAATAGGTGGTAAGTTATTAAATGCTGTAAAGAGTTTTTATGAGGATAGTGAGGCTCAGGTTAGGGTGTGTAGAAGAGAGGGAGACTACTTCCCGGTAAAAGTAGGTCTTAGACAGGGATGTGTAATGTCACCATGGTTGTTTAATATATTTATAGATGGGGTTGTAAAGGAAGTAAATGCTAGGGTGTTCGGGAGAGGGGTGGGATTAAATTTTGGGGAATCAAATTCAAAATGGGAATTGACACAGTTACTTTTTGCTGATGATACTGTGCTTATGGGAGATTCTAAAGAAAAATTGCAAAGGTTAGTGGATGAGTTTGGGAATGTGTATAAAGGTAGAAAGTTGAAAGTGAACATAGAAAAGAGTAAGGTAATGAGGGTATCAAATGATTTAGATAAAGAAAAATTGGATATCAAATTGGGGAGGAGGAGTATGGAAGAAGTGAATGTTTTCAGATACTTGGGAGTCGACGTGTCGGCGGATGGATATATGAAGGATGAGGTTAATCATAGAATTGATGAGGGAAAAAAGGTGAGTGGTGCGTTGAGGTATATGTGGAGTCAAAAAACGTTATCTATGGAGGCAAAGAAGGGAATGTATGAAAGTATAGTAGTACCAACACTCTTATATGGGTGTGAAGCTTGGGTGGTAAATGCAGCAGCGAGGAGACGGTTGGAGGCAGTGGAGATGTCCTGTTTAAGGGCAATGTGTGGTGTAAATATTATGCAGAAAATTCGGAGTGTGGAAATTAGGAAAAGGTGTGGAGTTAATAAAAGTATTAGTCAGAGGGCAGAAGAGGGGTTGTTGAGGTGGTTTGGTCATTTAGAGAGAATGGATCAAAGTAGAATGACATGGAAAGCATATAAATCTATAGGGGAAGGAAGGAGGGGTAGGGGTCGTCCTCGAAAGGGTTGGAGAGAGGGGGTAAAGGAGGTTTTGTGGGCAAGGGGCTTGGACTTCCAGCAAGCGTGTGTGAGCGTGTTAGATAGGAGTGAATGTAGACGAATGGTACTTGGGACCTGACGATCTGTTGGAGTGTGAGCAGGGTAATATTCAGTGAAGGGATTCAGGGAAACCAGTTATTTTCATATAGTCGGACTTGAGTCCTGGAAATGGGAAGTACAATGTCTGCACTTTAAAGGAGGGCTTTGGGATATTGGCAGTTTGGAGGGATATGTTGTGTATCTTTATATGAGTATGCTTCTAAACTGTTGTATTCTGAGCACCTCTGCAAAAACAGTGATTATGTGTGAGTGTGGTGAAAGTGTTGAATGATGATTAAAGTATTTTCTTTTTGGGGATTTTCTTTCTTTTTTGGGTCACCCTGCCTCGGTGGGAGACGGCTGACTTGTTAAAAAAAAAAAAAAAAAAAAACTACTGATTAATGTTTTGAATGATATTGGCTTCTTTAAATATAAAGAATTCAAAAAGCAATACAGTATCAAAAGAGTTGATTAGATCTAACTGTAATGTTAAGAAAGGAGTTGAGTCAAATAAGTACTTGCTCAGTAGTCTCTGCATCTTGCCTATAGTACCTAAATTTAGTATTACATATAGATGGCCAGAGAGAATGTTACTGCTTTAAAAAACTGATGAGGGCATCACCCAAGGACAGTTGATTCTAAAATTATCAAACAAGAAACTACAATGTCCAATGTCAATCTTGAGCTTTGTGTAACTAAGATACACAATCTTGAGCTGTGTAACTAAGATACACAATCTTGAGCTTTGTGTAACTAAGATACACAGTCTTGAGCTTTGTGTAACTAAGATACACAAACTTGAGCTTTAAGTAAGATACACAATTGCTGAAAACTTTAAAGCCATGCCAATGACCAAAGGCACTCAAGTTAACAGTGAGAGGAAAAGCCCCCAAAACAATAAAAATCAACAAATTCCATTAGAATATGCAGGTGCCCTGCTTGGGTGAGGATATGCAATTAGTGCACAAAAAAATATGTATAACTTTGCAGAGTCTTGCCTCCATAATCAAGAAGCAACTTAGCAGTGCTAAGATGGTTCGATTCAACTGCATCGTGTAAAGGTGTTCTTTTATCATCTCCACCCCTTGCTCGCACATTCACACCAAGTGAATTCTCACCTGAAAACAGTTATAAAATTAGATTATCGGTATGTTAGCTGATAAATAACCAAAAAAATGCATTTTTGGAATCACCTTAAAAGCAAAACACAAACTGCCAAGAGGAACATTACAAATTGGCTTCTAAATACATTACCAATAATACCTAAATTGAGAGAAAAGGATTTTGAGTAACATTTTGATAAAAGGGGATTTGGAAGATGACAATGATAGTCATTGGTAGGTACTGTACCCAACTTTTACTGTTCTATACCAGGGTTCTCTAGTTATGTTCTATACTTCATGTCTTGACGGCTTTGGATTAGCGTTACATTGTTGGAGCCAGTGAGGCAGCCATGGGGAAGGGGGAGGCTAATGGGGCTAATATTTTAAACACCACTTCCATAATACATAATCAAAAGTCCTAACCCCTAGCTATAACAAGCACTAAACAAACATAAATCCTGTATAAAAATAAGAACAGTACAGTTATTAAAAGTTAGAGAAAATTCCATGCAGTAATACAGGAGGGCCCCACTTATACAAGCAAGTTAGGTTCCAGGCAACTGCTGTAAAGTGAATCATAACCTTTTTTTACTTTCAAATGCACATGAAAGCCTGATAACATGTCTGAATTCTCATATATTAAGTGAGCAATATAGCTAGGCCTTAAAAAATGCATATACAGTACAGAAATTATTTACCTTAAAACATTTGTGTATCTTTATATGTATATGCTTCTAAACTGTTGTATTCTGAGCACCTCTGCAAAAACAGTGATAATGTGTGAGTGTGGTGAAAGTGTTGAATGATGATGAAAGTATTTTCTTTTTGGGGATTTTCTTTCTTTTTTGGGTCACCCTGCCTCGGTGGGAGACGGCCGACATGTTGAGAAAAAAAAAAAAAAATTCATCCTTAGATTATAGTGAATAGTCAATATATTTATTGTAGGAAGTCTGAATAAATGAGGAACAGGTATAACTGAAAACTGCTGTATTAACAAAATGCTGTAAAATGAAGTGCTGTAAAGTGGGGCCTCCAGTACTAAAAAATAGAAAAATGCAAACGAGTATGTTACTAAAACAAACATAACTTCATACATTTTTTGACATAGGAGTACATAGTTTTCTTGGTGTTGACCACATCGTGACAATTATGGTTGAGGAGAAGCTCGACACACTGATCATAGCCACATATAACTGCTTCATGTATGGCTGTCCAGCCAGAGTTATCAGTAATGTTGATGTCAACACCCGGCACTTTGAGAATCTCCTGCACTCGCTTCACATTGTTCTTCATGCAAGCACGAATGAGAGGTGTTTCTCCTGTTAAAGCACATTTTTGAGAATGTATTACTCATGCTGTTATGAAAAATAAAATTACATCACAAATTACAAAAAAAAAAAAAAAGAACAAAATGAGAGTGAAATAAGCATAAGAAAATATGAAAAATACAAAAATTACTGCCAAGGTTTTAAGATCACTAGCAGAGTTGTACTTCACTATTTACACTTTTTTTTTTTAATACACCAGCCATCTACCACCGAGATAGGGCATTAATATTAGTATTATTATTAAAGAAGCACTAAACCCACAGGGGTCATACAGTGCATTGGTAATGAGAGTTAATCAGATTGAATCCTAGTTGGTATGGGCATTTAGAGAGGATGGAGAGGAACAGAATGACAAAGAGGGTATATAAATGTGGGTGGAAGGTTGGAGAGGTGGGGAGGGTGTCCCAGGAGTGACTGGAGTTAAAATGTAAAGGAGGCTTGAGTTTTAGTGGTTTAAGCATCCAACAGGTTTGTGTAGGCATGTTAGATAGTGGTGAAAGAAGACAAGTGCTCTTTAATGGACGTGCTGTTGGTGGGTCGGAAATGTAGCATTTATGAGCGGATTCATGGAAACTGGTTAGCCGAACTTGAGTCCCAGAGGCAAGAAATGCAGTGAGAATATTGCTGGCTATCTAAAATATGTCAGCATGTTTCAGTGTAAACAGTGGTTGAATGAGTGACAATGAAAGAGTTTCTTCTTTCTAATGTCACTCCACCTCAGTGGGAGATGACTTGTTTTCAAAAAATAAAATTAAAAGTAGACTAGTTATTAAACTAATATTAAATGCTCTCACCTTTATGGTTCTGCTTGTTAATTAAATGAGGGCTTAAGCCTCTTTTGGCAGGCGGTGTGGACAACTGAGACCTAGTAGGTGAAAACGGTGTGCTTGCTTTGTCATGCTGGGATTTCTGGAAAAAATCAATATTTTCTCTTTATGCAATAACCTCCATGCAGTAGCTTCTTTCACATAAATTTATGAAAGGTCTAAAAAAAAAAATGAGCATTTTTCAAGCATTTCCACCCAAATCCAAAGATGTGCAGTATGCATCAAATACACACACACATAAACTGAACTGTCATATCTGCAAGCCTCTGGCAAGACAATGATAGTATGAATGATGGTGAAAGCATTTCTTTTTTCAGGTTACCCTAATCATAATGAATCCTAATAATAATAAATTCTAAACATAATAAATCAAAGTCATAATGAATCATAATAAATCAGTATCATAATAATAATAATAATAATTTTTTTTTTCAACAAGTCGGCCGTCTCCCACCGAGGCAGGGTGACCCAAAAAAGAAAATACTTTCATCATCATTCAACACTTTCACCTCACTCACACATAATCACTGTTTTTGCAGAGGTGCTCAGAACACAACAGTTTAGAAGCATATACAGTGGACCCCCGGTATTCAATGTCATCGGTATTCGATAAATCCGGTTTTTGATGCATTTTAACGCAAAAATTTTTCCTCGGTATTCGACTGAAAACCCGGTATTCGATATGATTCGTACGAGACCTGTCCACGTGTAGCCTGAACTGCCCCGTGTGTGCTAGTGTTTACAAGCCAGCCAGTGTGCGCGCATCTAAGGATACATTCGGTACATTCCATATTATCCATATTATCACTGTGTTTGGTGCTTGTTTCTGCAAAATAAGTCACCATGGGCCCCAAGAAAGCTTCTAGTGCCAACCCTTCGAGAAAAAAGTCGCTAATGACTTATGAAATGAAGAAAGAGATAATTGCAAAGTACAAAAGTGGAGTGCGTGTGTCGGAGCTGGTCAGGTTGTATAATAAACCCCAGTCAACCATCTCTACTATAGTGACCAGGAAAACGGCAATCAAGGAAGCTGTTCTTGCAAAAGGTGCAACTGTGATTACGAAACAGCGACTGCAAGTGTTAGAAAATGTTGAGAGATTGTTATTGGTGTGGATAAATGAAAAACAGATAGCAGGAGATAGCATCTCTCAAGCGATCATTTGTGAAAAGGCTAGGCAGTTGCATGACGCTTTGGTAAAGAAATTGCCTGCAACTAGTGGTGATGTGAGTGAATTTAAGGCCAGCAAAGGTTGGTTTGAAAGATTTAAGAATCGTAGTGGCATACATAGTGTGATTAGGCATGGTGAGGCTGCCAGTTATGTTGTGCGACAGAAGTCCAGTGACTCTCAAGCTGGTCCTAGTGGCATTAAAAGAAGAAGGGAAGTAACCCCGGAAAAGGACTTGCTACCTCAAGTCCTAATGGAAGGGGATTTCCCTTCTAAACACTAACACCTCTCCCCTCCTCCCATCCCATCAATCATCACCAGCTCTTCATTAAAGGTAAGTATAAATTATTTTATTGTTATTGTAATTATTCTATTGCATTAAACTTAATATTTCATGTAGTAAAAATTTTTTTTTTCATACTTTTGGGTGTCTTGCACAGATTAATTTGATTTCCGTTATTTCTTATGAGGAAAATTGATTCGGTTTTCAATATTATCGGTATTCGATGAGCTCTCAGGAACGGATTAATATCGAATACCAGGGGTCCACTGTACGTATAAAGATACACAACATATCTCTCCAAACTGCCAATATCCCAAACCCCTCCTTTAGAGTGCAGGCATTGTACTTCCCATTTCCAGGACTCAAGTCCGGCTATATAAAAATAACCGGTTTCCCTGAATCCCTTCACTAAATATTACCCTGCTCACACTCCAACAGATCGTCAGGTCCCAAATACCATTCGTCTCCATTCACTCCTATCGAACACGCTCATGCACGCCTGCTGGAAGTCCAAGCCCCTCGCCCACAAAACCTCCCTTACCCCTTCCTTCCAACCTTTTCGAGGACGACCCGTACCCCGCCTTCCTTCTCCGACAGATTTAAATGCTCTCCATGTCATTCTACTTTGATCCATTCTCTCTAAATGACCAAACCACCTCAACAACCCCTCTTCAGCCCTCTGACTAATACTTTTATTAACTCCACACCTTCTCCTAATTTCCACACTCCGAATTTTCTGCATAATATTTACACCACACACTGCCCTTAGACAGGACATCTCCACTGCCTCCAACCGCCTCCTCGCTGCTGCATTCACAACCCAAGCTTCACACCCATATAAGAGTGTTGGTACTACTATACTTTCATACATTCCCTTCTTTGCCTCCATAGATAACGTTTTTTGACTCCACATATACCTCAATGCACCACTCACCTTTTTTCCCTCATCAATTCTACGATTAACCACATCTTTCATAAATCCATCCGCCAAGACGTCAACTCCCAAGTATCTGAAAACATTCACTTCTTCCGTACTCCTCCTCCCCAATTTGATATCCAATTTTTCATTATCTAAATCATTTGATACCCTCATCACCTTACTCTTTTCTATGTTCACTTTCAACTTTCTACCTTTACACACACTCCCAAACTCATCCACTAACTTTTGCAATTTTTCTTTAGACTCTCCCATAAGCACAGTATCATCAGCAAAAAGTAACTGTGTCAATTCCCATTTTGTATTTGATTCCCCATAATTTAATCCCACCCCTATCCCAAACACCCTAGCATTTACTTCTTTTACAACCCCATCTATAAATATATTAAACAACCATGGTGACATTACACATCCCTGTCTAAGACCTACTTTTACCGGGAAGTAGTCTCCCTCTCTTCTACACACCCTAACCTGAGCCTCACTATCCTCATAAAAACTCTTTACAGCATTTAGTAACTTACCACCTATTCCATATACTTGCAACATCTGCCACATTGCTCCCCTATCCACTCTATCATATGCCTTTTCTAAATCCATAAATGCAATAAAAACTTCCCTACCTTTATCTAAATACTGTTCACATATATGCTTCAATGTAAATACTTGATCAACACATCCCCTACCCATTCTGAAACCTCCTTGCTCATCCGCAATCATTCATTCTGTCTTACCTCTAACTCTTTCAATTATGACCCTACTGTACACTTTTCCTGGTATACTCAGTAAACTTATTCCTCTATAATTTTTACAATCTCTTTTGGCCCCTTTCCCTTTATATAAAGGGATTATACATGCTCTCTGCCAATCCCTAGGTACCTTCCCCTCTTTCATACATTTATTAAACAAAAGTACCAACCACTCCAGCACTATATCCCCCCCTGCTTTTAACATTTCTGTCATGATCCCATCAGTTCCAGCTGCTTTACCCCCTTTCATTCTACGTAATGCCTCACGTACCTCCCCCACACTTACATTGTGCTCTTCTTCACTCCTAAAAGATGGTATACCTCCCTGGCCAGTGCATGAAATTACCGCCTAACTTTCTTCCTCAACATTTAAAAGTTCCTCAAAATATTCTCGCCATCTACCTAATACCTCCCTCTCCCCATCTACTAACTCCCCTACTCTGTTTTTAACTGACAAATCCATACGTTCCCTTGGCTTTCTTAACTTATTTAACTCATTCCAAAATTTTTCCTTATTTTCGTTAAAATTTCCTGACAGTGCCTCTCCCACTCTATCATCTGCTCTCCTTTTGCACTCTCTCACCACTCTCTTCACCTTTCTTTTACTCTCCATATACTCTGCTCTTCTTATAACACTTCTGCTTTGTAAAAACCTCTTATAAGCTAACTTTTTCTCTTTTATCACACCCTTTACTTCATCATTCCACCAATCACTCCTCTTTCCTCCTGCCCCCACCCTCCTATAACCACAAACTTGTGCCCCACATTCTAATACTGCATTTTTAAAACTATTCCAACCCTCTTCAACCCCCCCCCCCCCACTACTCATATTTGCACTAGCCCACCTTTCTGCCAATAGTCGCTTATATCTCTCACCCGAACTTCCTCCTCCCTTAGTTTATACACTTTCGCTTCCCTCCTACTTGTTGTTGCCACCTTCCTCTTGTCCCATCTATCTCTCACTCTAACTGTAGCTACAACTAAATAATGATCCGATATATCAGTTGCCCCTCTATAAACATGTACATCCTGGAGCCTACCCATCAACCTTTTATGCAATACATAATCTAACAAACTACTTTCATTACGTGCTATATCATACCTTGTTTATTTATCCTCTTTTTCATAAAATATGTATTACTTATTACCAAATCTCTTTCTACACATAGCTCAATTAAAGGCTCCCCATTTACATTTACCCCTGGCACCCCAAATTTACCTACTACTCCTTCCACAACATTTTTACCCACTTTAGCATTGAAATCCCCAACCACAAGTACTCTCACACTTGGTTCAAAACTCCCCATGCATTCACTCAACATTTCCCAAAATCTCTCTCTGTCCTCTACACTTCTCTCTTCTCCAGGTGCATATCTCAGTAGTAGTAACCAGTTACCAGTCTAGTAACCAGTTACCGTAACCGTCCGTTGATTCAACTCATATTGTGCTGAGCTGACACTATTTCAAAACACCCACTACGGGGTACTGGCCAGACGGCCAGTCAGTGTTACGAGTGGAAGCAAGGAGATAGGTACGGCTGCGGGCTCTGTCCACATATCAGTAATTATACGTATAACAGCCTACGTGAGTATTTCTACCCTAATCCACGTATCGAACTCCCACATGATACATATACGCTTACTATAACCCACTTTTCACATCCAACCTTTATTTTACTCCACATAATCCTTGAATTAATACATTTGTAGTCCCTCTTTTCCTGCCATATCTTATCCTTCAACATTATTGCTACTCCTTCTTTAGCTCTAACTCTATTTGAAACCCCTGACCTAATCCCATTTATTCCTCTCCACTGAAACTCTCCCACCCCCTTCAGCTTTGTTTCAGTTAAAGCCAGGACATCCAGCTTCTTCTCATTCATAACATCCACAATCATCTCTTTCTTATCATTTGCACAACATCCACGCACATTCAGACTTCCCCCTTTGACAATTTTCTGCTTCTTATTCTTTTTTTTAGTAATCTTTACATGAAAAGGGGTTACTAGCCCATTGTTTCCGGCATTTTAGTTGACTTTTACAACACGCACGGCTTACGGAGGAAAGTTTCTTATTCCACTTCCCCATGGATATAAAAGGAAAAGTAATAAGACCAAGAACTATTAAGATAAAATCAAAGAAAACTCAGATGAGTGTGTATAAATAAACGTGTACATGTATGTGTAGTGTGACCTAAGTGTAAGTAGAAGTAGCAAGACATACCTGTAATCTTGCATATTTATGAGACAGACAAAAGACACCAGCAATCCTACCATCATGTAAAACAATTACAGGCTTTCATTTTACACTCACTTGGCAGGATGGTAGTACCTCCCTGGGTGGCTGCTGTCTACCAACCTACTACCACAGGATGGTAGTACCTCCCTGGGTGGTTGTTGTCTACCAACCTACTACCACAGGATGGTAGTACCTCCCTGGGTGGTTGTTGTCTACCAACCTACTACCACAGGATGGTAGTACCTCCCTGGGTGGTTGCTGTCTACCAACCTACTACTACTACTACTACTACTACTACTACTACTACTAATAATAATAATAATAATAATAATAATAATAATAATAATAATAATAATAATAATAATCAATACTGTGTGCTGCTTTTTTCTGCAATTTGATTCTAAAAAATAACCTCACTGTATATTCAGGTAACTTTTAATTATGGCTACTGCACAAAATAGATTCAATCACAAAGTTTTCGAAAGTTTATATACAACTTAAATAGGTAATTACAAATAACTAGCTACAAAAAAGTTATTTATCTCTCCTCCACATTACACGAGGCACAATACAATGTGCTCCTCCCAGCATTTCAGTCTAATAAAATGTAAAAAAATTAGTAATATTATTAAGTGTGCTGTTGGTGTATGATCAAGGTAACATATATGAAGGGATAGAGGGTGAACCAAATAGATGGACTTGAGTGCTGGACTCACCAAATCATAATACAGTGGTCCCTCGTTTTTCATAAGCATTGGAAGTCGTAACTATCGAAAATCGTAACATTTTTTTCGTGAAAACATTGACTCACGAATCATCATTTGACTCTCAAATAGTCATTTGTCCCAGACGCATACACAAGCCTCGAGCATCCCCACACTCCATTCCCAGCAAGTGTGCCATTGTTTATCAGTGAGTGAGGATAATCCCATGTGTTCATATGATACATTTCATAATATTCCATTCATTTTAGTACTTGCAACTGCTAAATAAGCCATCATGGCTCCAAAGAAAGCTTCTAGTGCCAGCCCTTTGGTAAAGAATGTGAGAAACATGATTTAATTCAAGAAAAAGTTTGTAGAAAAATACGAAAGTGGTGGTAGTAGAAGGTGGTAGAGGGTGGTAGTGATGGTGGTAGAGGGCAGTAGCAATTGTGAGGGTGGTAGTGATGGTGGTAGAAGGTGGTAGTGATGGTGGTAGAGAGTGCCTTCTTCAGTGATTCAGCGATTCTACTAACTCCTCCAATATTGTTGGAGTTATATAGGGCTACAGAAAACACCGCTGCCTCAGCTGCAGCCTTCACCAACATTATGTACGGCTTATGCTCTCAGTGGCCCTTATACACCCAACAACACAACACAACACCAGTCGTGACATACATAATGACTTATTTTATTCATTCTAGAGTATATTCCATGTTTCTGTTATTAATAGTGTTTATGTCATATTAGTTGAATTGTGATAGATAAATAAGCATGGGTGATGAATGTTGCAACGAGGAGAAGGCTGGAGGCAGTGAAGATGTCATGTCTGAGGGCAATGTGTGGTGTGAATATAATGCAGAGAATTCATAGTTTGGAAATTAGAAGGTGTGGGATTACCAAAATTATTATCCAGAGGGCTGAGGAGGGGTTGTTCAGGTGGTTCGGACATGTAGAGAGAATGGAACAAAACAGAATGACTTTGAGAGTGTATAAATCTATAGTGTGGGGGGGGTGGGGTAGGGGTCAGCCTAGGAAGGGTTGGAGGGAGGGAGTAAAGGAGGTTTTGTGTGCGATGGGCTTGGACTTCCAGCAAGCATGCATGAGAGTATTTGACAGGAGAGAATGGAGACAAATAGTTTTTAATACTTGAGGTGCTATTGGAGTGTGAGCAAAGTAACATTTATGAAGGGATTCAGGGGAAACCGGCAGGCCGGACTTGAGTCCTGGAGATGGGAAGTACAGTGTCTACACTCTGAAGGAGGGGTGTCAATGTTGCAGTTTTATAACTGTAGTGTAAAGCACCCCTCTGGCAAGACAGTGATGGAGTGAATGATGAAAGTTTTTCTTTTTCAGGCCACCCTGCTTTGGTGGAAATTGGCTGACGTGTTAATAAAAAAAAAATAAAATAAGCCATAGAGTTGATATTAGCGTCATATTCTCCAACAATAAACTTGCCTCCCCTCCCTCTACCATACACCAACTAGAGTCTTCAATAAAGGTAAGTGTGATGTTAAATGTTCATTTATACATTTTATTAGTGCTTTACATTTATTTGTCATTCTTTTCTGCAAGCAAATCTATAATTAAGCTAGGGTAGTGGCTAGGGAAGTGACCCCAGATAAGAACTTGGTACCTCGAGTCCTTATGGAGGGGGATTCCCCTTCCAAACAATAACCTCTCTTCCCTCTCTCCTCCTCCCTGTCTTCCATCCATTAACAACAGCCTTCAACTGTCATGTTGAATGTTCGTTCTTTTGTGCATGTAAATCTGTCTTTAAGGATAAAAAATTTTTTTGTAGATACTTCTGGGTGTCTGGAACGAATTACAGTGGAACCTCAAATATCGAACTTTCTTCGGTCCAGAAGGCTGTTTGAGTGCCACTACCGAACGAATTTATTCCCATCAGGAATAATGTAAATTAGATTAGTCCATTTAAGACCCTCAAAAATACACTTATAAAAGCACTTACAAAAATACACTTACATAATTGGTTGAGTTGGGAGCAGTTCGATTTTTGAGGTTCCACTGTAATTTGATTTACATTATTTCTTATGGGGAAAAATGATTTCGCAAATCGTCAATTTCGATAACAGTCACACTCTCTGGAACGGATTAATTGCAAAAAACGAGAGACCACTGTAACACAAGTGCAAACAAACAACGGAATGGATGAGTTTAGAACCCATGGTAAGTGAGTCATAAAACTCCAGGCCAGTGCATAAGTCACTCAGCCAGCTGGACTCGGCCAGCTGGCCACAATAAGATTCATCCAACTAGGTATATTTCTATACACCACAGCCATGTTGGTAGGAGATTCATCTGTAAAAACTTTCATTTGTGGTCACAGTGAGGCCCATGCTAACCTCCCTATGGTGTATAGATATATACCTAGTTGGATGAATCTTATTGCAGCCAGCTGGCCAAGTGGTTATGCACTGGCCTGGAGTTTTAAGACTCAATCACCATGGGTTCAATCCCTACCCGTTTCATGGTCTGAGTACTGGAGCTGGGAAGTACAGTGCCTCCACTCTGAAGGACAGGTGGTGACACTGCAGATGGAGGATAATCTGAACTGTGATGTCAGCACACTTTTGGCAAGACACTGAATGAACCCTGGGCTACTTGTGAGTGTTTCCTTTTTAGTTGGCAAACTAACCTTAGATGGTGTTGAGTAGGAGCTATTGTTCTCTCTGTTTGCCAGCACTGCATCACTATACTCCAGCTAAGTGATAAAAACATATATTTATAACTAAACTGTTATGAACATTTGTTAATGCTCAGTAATAAACCACACAGAGACAAACTCAGGAGATTAATAGATCTGTATATTTCAACCCCCATTCTGGGATCCTCTTTAGCTTACTGATCCTCTTTAGCTTATTGAAATACTGTGAAAATTTTAACTATCTAATGTTAGACAACTTGCATCCCTATACCCAGCTTCACCCTTCAAGGATAGGGAATACAGTGATACTGGTGAAGGGCTCTTCATCCATGGAATTGGAGCTACCCCTTACTTTCTTTAGATGAAATCCGGTTACCTCTCCTTCCGCAGGCACTGTAGGATCTCAATGGGTTTAGAGTTTCCCTGTACATTGGTACCTCGGGATACAAACAGCTCAAAATGCGAACAGTTATGTAGTAAGTGTATTTATGTAAGTGCTTTTGTAAGTGCATTTTTGGGGGTCTGAAACGGATTAATCTAATTTACATTAATCCTTATGGGAACAAATTCGTTCAGTATCAGCACTCAAACAGCCTTCTGGAACGAATTAAGTTCGTATCCCGAGGTACCACTGTATTTTAATAATATACTCAGGTCCCCTCAGTTGTTCAAGACAGTGATTGATTGAGTTATGGTGAATATGTTTCCACTTTTTTGGGGTCAAACTACCTCTATAGGAGATGACCGGTGTTAAAATAGTAACATAATATTGGTTAGGAAGTACTAAACCTGCAGGGATCATATAAGAGAAAGGGAGGTATGAGCTATTCAGCAGCATCAAAGCTCTCTCCTTGAAGGGGGTCACTTGAGCAGTTGCTATTGTGATCTTCTGAATCATTCATTACTTGTACAAAATAAGTATAAACAATAATAAGACCTAAATGTTTGTGTTTTTACTCACAATATCTGCAAGAGTGATAGCTCGATCTTGTACCCCTGCTACTCTCTGGAAAATAATGGAACAAACAACCATTTTTGCCCATGGGGATGAAAGATCCAAGATGAGCTTGATGGTATGGCGTGAATCATAATCTGAAACAGTGAGCATTCTCAAATAGGAAGAAGTTACCTATTTGTAATAAATTACCTATGGCAGTGCTGAAACTCTTATGTCCTATCACCTTTGATTACTATTCTTTTTTTCTGCAAGTGTACTCATTCACTTGTGGTTGCAGGGGTCAGTTCTCAGATCCTGGTCCCACTTTTTAACTTGCCATCTCCAAATTCACTTCCTCTTAGCCTTGTGGACTCTATTATACCTGTTCTCAAAACTATATATGAAGCGTGCATCTACCACTAATTTTAACTGTAGTATTCCACTGAGTTTTTTGGGTTATCCAAGGTAATCTAGAAATGTATGATAATTGCACTGATGTGGACCTGTACCTAAATAAACTCACTGACTAGTGGTCCATAGCTCTTTCTATCTCATCCTCGTTCATTCTTCCCCCACTATAGAGTTCAATATTTCACCAAGCTCTCAATTCAAGGTTTCAGTTCATTTCAAGAGTCATGGAGTAATACATAGTGGCAAGATCATAAGGCAAAATTTACTATGGCTCTACTGTAAGATGATTACTTGAAACAATGCTGGCAATTAAATCCACCTTATCAGTGGAAATTAATGTGTTTTCAGGGAAGAAACTTAAAGGGGCTGACATACAATGTATCTAAATGGACCCTGTGACTGGTTTCAAGAGATTTTTTACCTTTACAACCCAGCCAGGAGCAAGGATTGTCTGTTAAACCAAGTGTCAGGGAAGTAAATGATTAATTCAAAATTTATGTCTAACTTAACATGAGAAAAAATCTTTTTATCTGAACCAAACTGCTAATCTCCAGATATTGATATTCAATGTTTTACATATTGATAATTAATGTAAAACAGTAAGCTAATTACTAAGAAAGTGTCACCATTTTTTAACCAACCTTTCATTCGAAGATGCATCTCATTGCCAGTAGCAAGAAGAGAATCTGGCAATGGACCAGATGGGATCAGAAACTGTTTGTTGGATCTCCATGCAAGTTCCAGTAGCATGCACACAAGTTGCTGCCGAAAAAAGTGTAAATGCATTTCTTGCCTCTTGAAAAATAACTTTGAAACTGAAACTCAACATTAAAAGCTTATTTTGTTGGAAATTATTGAGCTTTTATATATACTGCAACTTTTTTATTATATATTAACACATTTTAAGATCAAAATGACGTACTGTATAAATTCAAACAAAAGCATAAAAAAATACAAGTCAATGTCATAAATGAACTCACATGGAGAAAGAAGATAAAAAAAAATAAAAGAGTACTACTACATATTTTAGACTACAACCGAGGTGCTCTTCAGCTTCCATTAGAAAACAAAATACGTACAGTACACAGCACTCTTCTTTTTTCTATTTGTGGGTTTGTTTGTTATATTGTACACTGTATTTCACAAATAACCCATACCTAAGAGAACCATATGACAATAACTAAGGAGAAAAACCTCATTACAATGTGCGAGTCCATCCTGGCAATGGTCCAGGATGAAGCAAAATACCCACAAGCTAACTTTTAGTGTGGGCTATTTGCTGTTCCTGCTATGGAACATCAAATAGCCCATAGAAATGAAACCCCATGTATAAGCAAGTTTCTTGACTGGTATCTCAAGTCTCATACTCACTGATAAATAATGCTTAATCACTGAGGGGGCTGATGCCATTGAGACCCAGAACTGAATGAGCTGCTTGACCGGCATAGTTGCTGCAGGACTCCGTGAATCACCCCAAAATACTCGCCAAGTAAGAAGTCCCATCACAGTCTCTCTGCGAATGGAAGAAATTTTTCTAGAATTACTGACAAAATTTTAGGTAAGTGGACACATGCGACTAATGTGACATTTTATCCAGGAGCTTTGTCAAGCAGGTTTGACAAAGGTCCTGGAGAGCAAAACATTGCCACAATAAAATATCACATTAGATGCATCTGTGTCCAGTTACTTAACAGAAATTTTTCTGTCCTTAATTCCACAGAAAAAATAAAATTTTACCCCTCATTTACTTGGGGGTAGCAATGATACAAGCAAATTAGGTAGAAATGTATAATTATATTCAAGGGGAAGCCCTAAACCTGTATTGGTCATTCGGTGAAACGGCTATTTCATAATTTATGTACACAAACATCTATGGTTTTCTTAAAAATCCCCTTTTAACTTAACAAGGAATTTTGCCATGCTATCCACATCAAATAGTAGTATTATGGAAATAAATCGATATATTTTTTTTTTTTTACGTGCTGGCCATCTCCTAAAGCAGGGTGACCTAAAATGAAAAACAAAAGTTTTTCTTTTTACATTAAGTAATTTTTACAATAGGAGTTACTAGCTCCCTTGCTCCTGGCATTTTAGTCACCTCTTACAACACGCATGGTTTGCGGAGGAAGAATTCTTTTCCACTTCCCCATGGAGTAAATTAATAATATATGTATATACTATTTAATCAACATTTTCCTGCAGTGCACCATCAACTTGCTTATGCAGGATGGCAGGAATAATGTGACTGAGGAGTAACTGTAGTTCTACTAAAACCCTACTGCTTACAATTTCCTTAGAGACTTGGCAGAAAACTACTATTTGACAAAGATAAGGAACTGTAGTGTCGGCACACCTCTGGCAAAACAATGATGGAATGAATGACAACGAAAGAGTTTCTTCGTTTTGGGTTACCCTACCTCAGTGAGAAATGGCCAATGTGTTAATTAAAAAAATAAGCAACCAGTACCAATAAGCTACATCACAGTAACATTATGCTATATCACATTACTATAATAAGTGTTTTTATTGTTACTCATGGCTTATTGCTTTTTCGTATATAATAAATTCTTCAGGTAGAAATATTCCAGCTGAACAGTCTGTGTGACATGTAGTATTGATATCAGTTCCTCATCTTTCTTAAAACAGTGGCTTTTCAGTCTTTTATTTTCATGACACTGTGAGAGTAACAGGTTTATTAAGGCTTACTTAGAATCAGTATTGTAACTACAGTGACGGGTATGTCATACACAACAGCATTTCTCAATGCTGTGTAAAAACTGCATGTTGTTTTACCCGCTCTTGCACCCTTTGACGTCCTTCTTAAACAAAGCAACAAGGAACTTTAGAAGTCCAAGCGAGTGTTCCACTACAATCGTAGTGTCATTATCATCATCATCAGTATCATCATCAGCAGCAGAACTCGACTGAGAGTCATCCTTCTCCTCTAGGTCCAAGTGAGTCTGCAGTGCTTCTAACACAGAGTGTATGAATTTCCAAGCCCGATGAAATCCAGGCTCTGAATTCTGTTGAATATTAAATGGCAAGTGATTATTAAGTAGACAAAGTAAATAAAAAGCAAGAACATGAATACTGTATAAACATTATACAGTATAACATTCCCCTCCCCACACATCAGTGTTTATAAAGGAAGCAAAAACTAATAATAACAAAGGTGTTTCAACTCTTGATATCAAAATAATATTCATATAAAAGAACAGAACTTGTATTATCCAACTTTGGATCAGTGCACATTTCTGTACATCCAGAATGATCTGAAAACTGTCAATGTTCTCGACACTATCTATGACTGCGCTTGGTCTTAACTTAGCTGCATCACATGAGTATGAGCACAGGTAAGCCCCACTTTACAGTGCTTCACCTTACAGCGTTTTGCTAATATGTACAGCGGTTTTCAATTATATCCATTCTTCATTTATTCAGACTTCCTACAATAAGTATATTCATCCCTCACTATAAGTTAAGGATTAAAAAATTTTTAAGTAAGGTGGAAACTCTATGTCTTTTTTAGGCTTAGCTATATTGCTCATTTAATATCTGATAGATTAACAGTTTAATAAAATCTCAATTTAACGGGCTAATAGAAGGCAGATTATTATTATTAGTCAATTTAACCCTTTCAGGGTCCAAGGCCAAAATCTGAAGTGGTGCCCCAGTGTCCAAGAATTTAAAAAAAAAAATTTTTTTATTTTTTTCTTATGAAATGGTAGAGAATCTTTTTGTGAATGTAATAAAACAAAAAGTACGAAATTTGATGGGAAATTGACGAAATTATGCTCTCGTGAATTTTGATGTGTCAGCGATATTTACGAATCGGCGAATTTGCCGACTTTGACTCCCATTTTAGGCCAATTACATTATTCCAGTCGACCAAATTCTTAGCTATTTCACTAGCATTACTTCTATTCTATCGATTGAGCACAAGAAATCACCAAGTCAACTGTTTCAACTACAAAATAAAGTGACCGGAAATTGGTAATTTGGCCAATTTAACACAAAGTTCAAAATATTCCAATTTCAAAATAGGATTCAGAATAAACAATGTAGGTATTCCTGGCACTAAACTAACATTTCCTCTGTTCATTAGTTACGTTTTGAGGCTTTACAAATAAATTCCATTTTGATTTTTTATTCACATAATGAATTTTTATTCACACCAAAAAATAGAAGATTTACTGTTATGCAATATTGTAATAATTGTATAAATATCATCACCACATTTATGAATGTATATTAGACCCACCAGCTGGCGTGTATTAGACGTGTGAGGTCGTTTGTTTACTCTTGAACATCGGCAAAAATTTAAAATTTCCGCCACTTTGAGCTCAGTTTCAAGCCATTTCCAGTGCTAAAACCAATCAAAATTATCTCTATTTCTGTAATATGTCTTCCATTCTATCAAATGAGACCAAGAAATCACAAATACAACTATAAAAAACATACGAAAAAACACTGCAAAGTCGCTGTTTTAATCGAAAATCACGGTCTCAGTTTTTTTCCTCTCATTATACACAGTGTGCTGCAGGATTTGTTTTATGTGGTGCACACATACCACATAGATGTATTCTCTCATATCTAGGCCCAAATTTACCACTCACAGTTTATCAGAGTGAGCTGAGCTCATGACGTAGATCTACGGTTTGGACACTGAACGTAAAGCTGTAGATCTACGGGACGGACCCTGAAAGGGTTAAGCACTACTTCCTTAGGGTCATACTGCAATAAGAGGGAGAGGGTATCCATTAATGCCAATTGTCTTATATATCAAAATGAGTTTACAGTAGTCTCTTATGAACATGGACTGTCCACTACTGTCATATTCCACTCACCCAGAGGATTTTATATATTAATTCTGAAATCCGTTAAACTGAGGCCTGTAGAATAGAGGTTTTATAGTAATAGTGCATGTGAATGAATATATGTCTGAAAAATACTGTGCTGTACAGTATAATGAAAATTATTATTAGTATTATAATCATTAATTTTCTTCTTTTGCACACCCTACCAAATTCATCCACCAATCTCTGCAACTTCTCTTCAGAATCTCCCAAGAGCACAGTGTCATCAGCACAGAGCAGCTGTGACAACTCCCACTTTGTGTAAAAGATAAAGAATCACACACAAAGTGGGAGTTGTCACAGCTGCTCTTTGCTGATGACACTGTGCTCTTGGGAGATTCTGAAGAGAAGTTGCAGAGATTGGTGGATGAATTTGGTAGGGTGTGCAAAAGAAGAAAATTAAAGGTGAATACAGGAAAGAGTAAGGTTATGAGGATAACAAAAAGATTAGGTGATGAAAGATTGAATATCAGATTGGAGGAATAGAGTATGGAGGAGGTGAATGTATTCAGATATTTGGGAGTGGACGTGTCAGCGGATGGGTCTATGAAAGATGAGGTGAATCATAGAATTGATGAGGGGAAAAGAGTGAGTGGTGCACTTAGGAGTCTGTAGAGACAAAGAACTTTGTCCTTGGAGGCAAAGAGGGGAATGTATGAGAGTATAGTTTTACCAACACTCTTATATGGGTGTGAAGCATGGGTGATGAATGTTGCAGCGAGGAGAAGGCTAGAGGCAGTGGAGATGTCATGTCTGAGGGCAATGTGTGGTGTGAATATAATGCAGAGAATTCGTAGTTTGGAAGTTAGGAGGAGGTGCGGGATTACCAAAACTGTTGTCCAGAGGGCTGAGGAAGGGTTGTTGAGGTGGTTCGGACATGTAGAGAGAATGGAGCGAAACAGAATGACTTCAAGAGTGTATCAGTCTGTAGTGGAAGGAAGGCGGGGTAGGGGTCGGCCTAGGAAAGGTTGGAGAGAGGGGGTAAAGGAGGTTTTGTGTGCGAGGGGCTTGGACTTCCAGCAGGCATGCGTGAGCGTGTTTGATAGGAGTGAATAAAGACAAATGGTTTTTAATACTTGACGTGCTGTTGGAGTGTGAGCAAAGTAACATTTATGAAGGGGTTCAGGGAAACCGGCAGGCCGGACTTGAGTCCTGGAGATGGGAAGTACAGTGCCTGCACTCTGAAGGAGGGGTGTTAATGTTGCAGTTTAAAAACTGTAGTGTAAAGCACCCTTCTGGCAAGACAGTGATGGAGTGAATGATGGTGAAAGTTTTTCTTTTTCGGGCCACCCTGCCTTGGTGGGAATCGGCCAGTGTGATAATAAAATAATAATAATAATATTATAATCATGGGGGAGCGCTAAACCTGTAGGGATTATACAGCGCCTGTGGATGGGGGGGAGGACTTGGAAGGTATTCAGGATCAATTCAAGGAACTGGAGCACAGATCCAATTCCCTAGATCAAGAGCCCCTCACCAGCATCAAGGAACCTCCATTGAGGGGTGTATAATAAAAAATAGAGAGAAATACTCATACCTGCATGGTAGAATTCAAGACTCTGAGGTAATAGGCTCGCATACTGGAATTAACTGGAGGGTGGAATGCCAAAATATAATAGGCAAGTCCAAGGCTTCGCGAATGCACAATTCTGAAACAAGTCTGTTGAAGGATAAAAATTTAACATTACAAAATATAATTTAACTCACTCCATATCTGGCAGTGAGTATTCCAAGTACATGCACAGTCAATCCAATCCTAAATGTCTTCCTTAGCTGAATGAGGAATATTTTAACACAAGCCTTTGACAAGTGTAATTAACTAAAATGTCCCCCCTCTCTTCACTCAGTACAGAGCCATTCATAACCGTATTCATTTTGATCAAGAGGAAACACTAAACATGTAGGAATCAAACAGTGCCTGAGGAATACCTTATGCTACATCAACAGCAGCTAGGCTTGCATTCCATAATTTATGCCCAGCATCCAACAACTCTTGAAATATTATCTAATTTTTACATATACAGCCTCTCCTCACTTAAGGACAGAGTTCTGTTCCTAAGACCACGTCAGTAAACAAATTCGTCACTAAGCAAGGAGCATACTATAATGGTAGTGGATTTGTGTCACCCATCTTTGGTATTGCTTTACTATCACCTTTGCACCATTTATAACATTTTTAGTAAACTTTTAAACCTTTATACAGTAGTATACTGTATATTGTAATAAACAGAACAGAGGAAATCAGCTCTAATATGTATAAATTATTTAGGTATGCATACTGGTCAGAGAGCCCATTGTAAGTCCAAGTTGTTGGTGAACAAGTACATCACAAAGTGAAAAGAGGCTGTATATTCGTGGAAGGATGCTAGACCTCTAAAGAACAAAGTGCCTTGGGAATGGGAGGGAAGCAAAGCAATCAGTTTTGATCCAAGGAAAGGGAGGAAAGCTTCAAATAATTGGATTGAGAGCCCTTCACCAGCACAAAATAATCTCATGAAAAAAAAGAAAAAAGCTGATGAACATCTTGATGTAATGACAGAATTTAGGAGTGCAAGAGAATGAATAATGTACAGTACAGTACCGTACTCTGAAGGCAATAACGATTATTTTTGCTTTAAAGTTTTTAAAAAACATGCCTAAATATAGAAAATGATAATACAGAAAGACTGAAATTTTTTAAACACATCAGTCAGCCATTTCCCACAAAGGCAGGGTGACTCAAAGAAAACTACATTACCTGTATACTGCAGAAAAGAAATAAATTTATTATTATTATTATTATTAATAATATTTATTCAATACCTCTCTTGCCAGAAGCAAGCTGGCATCACAATTCAGATTACCCTCCAATTGTAGCATCCCCACCCTTCCTTCTGAGTGCAGGCACTGCATTATCATTATGATTATTATTATAATTATTGATACTCCTGGAGAGGTAGATTCATACGAACCATTGAAGGCTACACAAGAAATGGCAGAGGAAGAGAAGCAGAGGCGTGATAAGACATCAACAGAAAGGACAGGAGTGTTGCAGTTGATACAGCAAATATGTCACTCAAGAAATCATTCATAGAAGAGAAACTTAAAGTAAGACTATCAAAAGAGATATCTAATGGTAATAATAATAAGTATAATTTTTAAAGGGATGGACCAGTAAGCCAGCAGAAGGCCTCGGTCAGATGACCAAAAGGTCCAGCTGTGCATCTTCATATGACTAAGACCTGCATCAGGAAACACTTGTCCTGTTTCCTGACAAACCTTACCTAGCCATCAAAGAGGAGGGCAAGACCAAGTAATCATGTTAAAAGACCAGGATAATAACACAGATTAAGTCACTATCCTTCACAAGAGAAAGGTTATAAGGCACATCTAAGTAACACTTAAATGAACTATTGTAATTATATTTCAAATAAATATATCTTACCTCAAAAACAAATTTCTTCAAAAGATCAGCAAACAGCTGAACAGGAAGGTAAGTATTTGGTGATATGTTCAGGTACAAGGACTCCAAACCATGAACAATGTGTTCGTATTCCCGCACGTCGTCTAAACTGGACTCATAATACGAGGTCTCATAAACAGTTAGTTCTCTAATTTCACTAGAACACTTAATATGATTCGGAGGATACAACATTTGATCACTGTCTAAGTCTTCTGTCTCATCACATGAAGTATTGTTTTGAGAATCACTTTGAGAATCTATCAAACACTGAGAGATGTCAGCACAATATACAGCTATGTTATTGAGAGAGGCAGATTTAATCATTGTCACCAGGGCCTTCTTTAAATCATCTTCTGTTATTACCAACTGGCAAGTTGAATCACTTTCTCCAATGAGAGTTCGCCCAGGCTTCACTCCCTCGCAACTGACAGATGGCCGTTTCCCTTTCTTGCAATTATTCTGCAATTCGTCAATTCTGGTGCCAAGATTAACGCGGACATCTTTTAACATCCAGGCTGGAACAAATTGTGACTTTGAATTATTAGATAATGAAGAACTATTTGTCAAGTTCCGGGTACATACTTGTTCATTTCTCGAGAAACTTTTATTGCCAGTGTCTTGCTTTGAAGTTATATCATAACACTTTGAAGAGGAAATGTCATTACTACTGATACTTTTTGTATTTTTCTCTGCTTGTCTGAGTTTATTTTTCTCAACTAGTTCATTATATCTAGTTCTAATGTGCAGACGCTCCTTTTCCGTAAAATCAAAGCTTACATATCTTTTCTTAGGCAGACACTTCCCAGACCCGACTACACCAGTTATGAAGCAGTCATCATCATTGCCTGCTTGAGCTGGTTTACCTTGTATCTCATCCACAACTACCACTTCATCACCCTGCGGTTGAAAATTCCCTCTCTGCTCTTCACCTTGTATTAATCTTCTCACGGAACTACTGCCAGCATTCCCAAGATGTTTGGCCTCGCTCTCAAAATAGTTTAAAATAGAATAATGCTTTTCTGGGGTAAAAGGAATGTTCAGGAATTTCCTCTTCATATTCTTCCCTGGTTCTTGACAAACCTGAGACGAGGCACACAGATTTTTGCCGTGAGACTTTGTCAACCACTGGTTCAGTCGAGATGATACTTCAGTTTGAACCTGAGGAAGGATCACACATACATTATTTTTGGGTGGAGACAAATGACACTGCCAAACAGTGGTCAAAAAGACAATTCCCGAAAGGAACTTCATTGATACACTTTGCCTGCCTGTGGAACAGGCAAAAACATCTTGAATAGCCTTTTTAATCACATTATATTTAAACAGCATAACATGTGATATATACATTCATATTTGTTAACTTTTATATTCATTGGGAAGCACCAAGACCACAGGGGTCATACACTCATTCTTGAAAAGAAAAAAAATATAATTATGGAGAAGCTTTCAACCAAAGGAGTATTAAAGGACATGAAAGCTCTCGATCCCTCAAATCGACAGCCTTTGCTGGCATTCAGGCACTTTAGTTTACAAGATTACAAGAGCTCAAATTCAAATACGTAAAGACAAATTAATAGTTCTCATTTAGTATCTATTTTATCCCACTATTTAGCATGACTAAAAAGAAACAAATGTTGAAGAGCTTCATACTAATTTTCATTTGGTCAAAATGAAAATTTCAGTCATAATATAGGAAAATTAATTGGCACTATACAACTGACATCAATTTACAATAAAGCCATTTTTAAAGCTGAGAGATAAATGTTACTAATACTTTTTTATCAAACTGGCCATATCCCACCTAGGCAGGTGACCTAAAAAGAACAACAAAAGTTTCTCTTTTCAAATTTAGTAATATATACAGGAGAAGGGGTTACTGGCCTCTTGCTCCTGGCATTATAGTTGCCTCTTACGACACGCATGGCTTACAGAGGGAGAATTCTGTTTCACTTCCCCATGGAGATAAGAAGAAAAAAACTTGTAGTAGTAGTAAGAAAATACAAGAAAATCCAGAGGGGTGTGTATATATATGCTTGTACAAGCATGTGAAGTGTGAACTAAGTGTCAGTAGAAGTAGCAAGACGTACCTGAAACCTTGCATGTTTATGAAACAAAAAGAAGACACCAGCAATCCCACCATCATGTAAAACAATTACAGGCTTCCATTTCACACTCACTTGGCAGGACAGTAGTACCTCCCTGGGTGGTTGCTTTCTACCAACCTACTACTACAGGATGGTAGTACCTCCCTGGGTGGTTGCTGTCTACCAACCTACTACCACAGAGCAGTAGTACCTCCCTGGGTGGTTGCTGTCTACCTACCTACTACCACAGAGCAGTAGTACCTCCCTGGGTGGTTGTTGTCTACCAACCTACTACCACAGGATGGTAGTACCTCCCTGGGTGGTTGCTGTCTACCAACCTAGTACCACAGGATGGTAGTACCTCCCTGGGTGGTTGCTGTCTACCAACCTACTACCACAGGATGGTAGTACCTCCCTGGGTGGTTGCTGTCTACCAATCTACTACCACAGGATGGTAGTACCTCCCTGGGTAGTTGCTGTCTACCAATCTACTACCTAAATTTACTAATACTTAAGAATATTTATGAACCCTTTAACTGTGAGATATCCTGAAAAAAGAAAGATTTTGAAAAAAAAAAAATCTTACAGATCAAGAGAGCTTGTTTTTCTGAACCAAATAAGGCTTAAACGAGTGAAATCTGATAAAAACTTACAAATTTACGGTGTGTTGAAGTTGGTGAAAATAGATCACCAATCAGCAACAGTGGCATAACAGAGCCAGCAGTATTTACAGTTTACTGACACTAAGATATGATGTGTTTCTCTGTTTTTTAATTGTTTTTAATGTTTAACTCTACTTAGACAAGTTTTATAATATGAGATGTCAAGGTGTTTTAGCTCTTTAAACATTGCTTCACTTGGAATAATCAGTATATACGTACAGTGGAACCCCGGTTTTCGTCTATAATCCATTCCAGAAGGTCAGCCGAAAACCGATTTGTAGGAAAACTGAAGTGATATTTTCCATAAGAAATAATGTAAATCCAATTAATCTGTTCTAGACACCCAAAAATATTAAAAATATATATATTTTATAGAGAATAACTATAGTTTTACATACAGAAAATATTGAGAAATAAATATAAATGACTAATGAAATGGATAAATATACATTTAACATCACTTTTACCTTTATTGTAGACTCTTGTTGGCATATGGAAGACAGTGAGGAGGGTAGAGGGAGGAAGAAAGGTTACTGTTTGGAAGGGGAATCCCCCTCCACAAGAACTTCAGGTATCAAAGTCCTATTCGGGGTTACTTCCCTTCTTTGTCTTTTAATGGCACCAGGACCAGCTTCAGAGTCACTGGGCCCCTGTCGCACAAAAAAACCTGTCCAGAGAGGCCTGTTTCTGGCGTCTCTTTAAGATTTGCGTAAAATGGGACACAGCATTGTCATTGAACATGTTGCTGACACAGCTTGCAACAGCTTTGTTAGGGTGATATTCTCCACAAAACTTTACCCCTCATTCCACTTTGCACCGATGTCCTTAATCGCTGAAGAAGGCACATTCTCCCCTCTCTCTTCCTCCTCCTCTGAAGCAATTTCCTCAGCTAAGGTCTGTTGCTGTTCCAGATGAAGATCTTGCAGCTCTTCAGCAGTTAGCTCTTCCCTGTGGTCATCCACCAACTCTTCCACATCCTGGCCACTCACTCACCTCCAACCCCATGGACTTCCCCAAAGACACAATAGAGTTCTTTCTTGAATTCTATCGTGTTTCTCACCTTCTTTACCAAAGGGTTGGCACTCGGAACTTTCTTTGGCCCCATGGTGGCTTATTTAGCAGTGGCAAGCACAAAAAACAATGGATTATTATGAAATGTTTCAGATGAACACAAGGAGTAATGCTCACTGAATTAGTAACAAAGGCAGACTGAGTCATAAACGTGTGACTGCCCACGTCCCTCAGGCAGGCGGATGCATCTGGTACAGACGATTTCTGAATGGATGTACGAAAATGGTGAAAATTTCGCCAAAAAAGGTGGTCGAAAACTGAATCGTACAATAACTGGACCAGACGAAAACCACGGTTCCACTGTATACAGTATAATTGGTTTTTATTCAATTTTTTTTTTTTACTAGTTTGGTCTTCTAAACTTATGTACAAGGAATACTTATAACATTACAATTGTTTCAGTGTAATACTCCTTAGAACATGAAATAAGTCATACTGACTGACTTTAATGGGTTATATATATAGCATATACTTTACAATTGTTATTTTATTATATTTTTACTATTTTGGTCTTCTAAGGCGATGTATAATGAATACTTATAATATTAAAATTATTTCAGAGTGTGTTACTTGCATGTCAGACTTACAGTCATCCCCTGAGTAGTTAACCACTATACTGTACATTGTGTGCACCCCACTGACCTTAAATTTTTTGGAAATGTATG
>NC_091344.1:23990912-24025912 GCF_038502225.1 Cherax quadricarinatus
CATCTCCACTGCCTCCAACCGTCTCCTCGCTGCTGCATTTACCACCCAAGCTTCACACCCATATAAGAGTGTTGGTACTACTATACTTTCATACATTCCCTTCTTTGCCTCCATAGATAACGTTTTTTGACTCCACATATACCTCAACGCACCACTCACCTTTTTTCCCTCATCAATTCTATGATTAACCTCATCCTTCATAAATCCATCCGCCGACACGTCAACTCCCAAGTATCTGAAAACATTCACTTCTTCCATACTCCTCCTCCCCAATTTGATATCCAATTTTTCTTTATCTAAATCATTTGACACCCTCATCACCTTACTCTTTTCTATGTTCACTTTCAACTTTCTACCTTTACACACATTCCCAAACTCATCCACTAACCTTTGCAATTTTTCTTTAGAATCTCCCATAAGCACAGTATCATCAGCAAAAAGTAACTGTGTCAATTCCCATTTTGAATTTGATTCCCCATAATTTAATCCCACCCCTCTCCCAAACACCCTAGCATTTACTTCCTTAACAACCCCATCTATAAATATATTAAACAACCATGGTGACATTACACATCCCTGTCTAAGACCTACTTTTACCGGGAAATAGTCTCCCTCTCTTCTACACACCCTAACCTGAGCCTCACTATCTTCATAAAAACTCTTTACAGCATTTAATAACTTACCACCTATTCCATATACTTGCAACATCTGCCACATTGCTCCTCTATCCACTCTATCATATGCCTTTTCTAAATCCATAAATGCAATAAAAACTTCCCTACCTTTATCTAAATACTGTTCACATATATGCTTCAATGTAAACACTTGATCTACACATCCCCTACCCACTCTGAAACCTCCTTGCTCATCCGCAATCCTACATTCTGTCTTACCTCTAATTCTTTCAATTATAACCCTACCGTACACTTTTCCTGGTATACTCAGTAAGCTTATTCCTCTATAATTTTTACAGTCTCTTTTGTCCCCTTTCCCTTTATATAAAGGGACTATACATGCTCTCCGCCAATCCCTAGGTACCTTCCCCTCTTTCATACATTTATTGAACAAAAGTACCAACCACTCCAACACTATATCCCCCCCTGCTTTTAACATTTCTGTCATGATCCCATCAGTACCAGCTGCTTTACCCCCTTTCATTTTCATTTTCATTTTCATTTTCATTTTATATTATACATGTTATGTATAATATAATATTTACAAGTACAGTAAATTGTTGACAGTTTGTTTATTCTTAAAAAAAAAAAAAAAATTTTTTTTTTTGAGTGAAACAGTGAGGCTTGATCCTCCATGAGGGTCATAAGTTTAATTCTCCTATGTGTGGGTTGTTTGTGCATTGTTTCAGTTGTGGAATTGTGCCCTTTTATTCTCAAAGAGACTTATCTCTCTGACCTCTCAGATGAGGCCAGAGAGCGTAGTGACTGGCCATAGCAGTATAGTATGTTACTAAAAATTGGTGTGATGGGGTTTTGATAAGATGTTCAGTTACAGGAGCATTGCACATATCAGACATGGTCAAGCTGTGCCTCGCTAGCCACATGTGCTTCTGCTCATTCAGTGAGGATAGACAGCATCCATGTTTATATTATTTCCTTGCCACTTCTACTGATGTAATCACGAAAAAGTTACTCATGTGTTACAGGTCTCAATTACATATCTGGAAATTGTCAGGGGCAGCTCTTAGGTCATGAAATATTAAAAAACAAAAGGCAGGGCAGCCCAAGGAAGGAAACCCATTTACCGTTATTCATTCATTGTTGTCTTGCCTGAGATGTGCTGACATCAGATGACCCTCCAACTGTAACATCACCACCCCCTTAGAAAGTGCAGGCACTGCTCTTCCCACTTCCAGGACTCAAGTCCGTATTTACAAATAGGTTGAGTGATTATAAACTTACAATAGATAGAGTATTTTTTTATTAACATGTCGGTAGTTTCCCACCAAGATAGGGTGGTCCTAAAAAGAAAAACTTTCACCATCATTCACTCCATCACTGTCTTGCCAAAGGTGCACTTAGATTAGTTAGTTATATAACTGCAACCTTAACACCCCTCCTTTAGAGTGCAGGCACTGTACTTCCCATCTCCAGGACTCAAGTCCGGCCTGCCGGTTTCCCTGAATCCCTTCATAAATACGTACTACCTTGCTCACATTCCAACAGCACGTCAAGTCCTAAAAACCCCCTTGTCTCCATTCGCTCTTATCTAACACGCTCACACATGCTTGCTGAAGTTCAAGCCCCTCGCACACAAAACCTCCTTTACCCCCTCCTTCCAACCTTTCCTAGGCCAACCTCTACCCCGCCTTCCCTCCACTACAGATTTATACAGTCTCAAAGTCATTCTATTTTGTTCCATCCTCTCTACAGGATGAAGTAATTATAGTTATTTATAAAGAGGTACAGTAATTATAGTTTGTTACATATAGGTAATTACAAAAAAGTAAAAAAAAAAAAAAAAAAAAGGTAAATATTTATAAACCCAACTGCAAAAAGCTAAGTAAAAATAGGTAGTTTGATAATTTGATAAACACTGCATAACTTACCAGCATTATATTTCCTAAGAAGGTAGGTGTTCCCAGTCCCATCAATCACATAGCGTCGAAGGTCCAATGGGTCAGCTTTCTGCAGAAAGATTACAATTTGTTGAAACCCAACATTACAGAGGAAAGTTCTTTAGCTAAATAATACTCGAAGCACATAACGGAGGACCCTGCTCATACAGCAGGTTAGTTTCCAGGCTATTGCTGTTAAGTGAAAATTGCACTCAAGTGAAACACAGCCTTTTTTCCACTTACAAATGCATATAAAAGCCTGATAACATGTTTATGCTATCATATGTTAAGTGAGCAATAGAGCTAGGCTTTAAAAATGCATATACAGTACACACATTACTTACCTTAAAATATTTTCATCCTTAGCTTATAGTGAGTGGTGAAATTATTTATTTTGTGTGTATGCTTGTGTGCACATGCACGATGCACACACTCACGCACACATGAATGCACACACGCATGCATGCACATGCATACACACACACACACACAAATTAATTTCCTTGCAGAAAGCAAAGCAATAAATTTGTTTCAAGTATTCCTTTCAATTACTATGCATAAGAAAAATGCCTGTACTTTAAAGGAGGGGTTTGGGATATTGGCAGTTTGGAGGGATATGTTGTGTATCTTTATATGTATATGCTTCTAGACTGTTGTGTTCTGAACACCTCTGCAAAAACAGTGATTATGTGTGAGTGAGGTGAAAGTGTTGAATGATGATGAAAGTATTTTCTTTTTGTGGATTTTCTTTCTTTTTTTTGGGTCACTGCCTCAGTGGGAGACGGCCGACTTGTTAAAAAAAAAAAAAAATTATGCTTACCAGTAAGAGAGTATCCTTGATATAGTCCATACTAACAATTGGAGTGATGCATCCGACCAATGACCTGGCAGTGTTCACCATGACAGCATCGCTTATGACTAGATCAACTTTTGACATTTCTGATGGAGATGCTATTTCGGCACCACCACCAGCTGCAATCCTGTAAAAAATCACTAAGTGAGCACTCAGTAACTGCAGAGATGTTACCATAATTATTTCCACATTAAAAATAAAATTGCAAGACACAAACTGCTATTACCAGGTTTTAATTTTAAACTTATCGGGAAATTCCTAAAAGGGATGTAAATTCAAGAAATACTGAATGTTCACAATTGCTGGTTCTCTAGCTGTCAATCCAGAAAAAATGGGGCAGCTGAATAATGTGCTATGAAGCATGTCTATCTTGCACTTTGTGGCAGGAGTCAACCCCCCACCACTCCTTGAGATGTATAATCCACAATGGCATAGCACTTCACTTAAAGAACGTATTTTAATTTGAGAACAGAGCGCAGAGTGCAGCTCAGTGGGTCTAGTGCTGACTGCTGAACTCCAATATAATCCAAAAACAAATATAAGTCCAATTCTGTGGTTAAGATGAGATTTGTTGGGATTTTTAACCCACAGGGTTAGCCACCCAGGATAACCCAAGAAAGTCAGTGTGTCATTGAGGACTGTCTGACCTATTTTCACTGGGGTCCTTCAATCTTGTCGCCCAGGATGTGACCCACACCAGTCAACTAACACCCAGGTGCCTACTCATTGCAGGTGTAAGGAAACATTCCACCCATACCAGAGACTGAATGACAGACACTGTGCGAGGCGAGAGCATTACCAAACAAACCAAACTCATCCACAGATTGAAAAGGAAAACTGGATGACACATCAGTCTATCTTTCTTTACTACTTATCTAATCACGACACTGAAAAGTGGATTATATTTATGACAGTAAGGGTCATACTGCACCTAGACAATGTGCAGTAGTCAGGCTTGATCAAAGATACCTTTATTTCCTTGAATCAAGAGTCCTTCACAGGCATCAAGAAACCCAGTTTGAAAGGAAAGACAAGTGGAGAAATCATGGCTTCACTTGACCTTGGTTATTTTCTCACCTCCCACTGCCCTCACTGGACTTCTGGCTCTTCCTTCTTTTCTTGAGACAACCATTTTCAAAATTTCATTTTGAGTTTATGGGTTACAGGTACAGTACTTGAACAGTGCTCCTCAATTTATGGTGGTTCAATTTACAATATTTTGAATTTACAATGGTGCAGAAGCTTGAAATAATTATCCAGCATGAAGACAGCAAGTCCGTAACATGTATTAACGTACAGCAGAACCCCCCGTATCTGCGGATTCAGTTTCCACGGTTTCAGTAATCCATGGTTTACCACAGCCCGAAAATGACACAAAAGTACAAAAGTAGTGATGCTGCCAGTTCTTCAAAGCCTAAGAGAAGCCATGATACTTTTGACTTACAATGGGTTTCTCGCAACGTAACCCCATCATAAATAGAGGAGCACCTGTACATTTGGCACACTTACCTACGAAATGATCTAGCCTTTATCTTATTCTCCAGAATTATAAACATGGTCCATCCCTCAAAGATGAGTTTTCCCTTCCTCTTTCTGAACAGACGGCAATGTTTGGCCACTTCATTCTGGTTTTGTAGTTCATAGTTACTTTCTGCCAGCCAGCGACCTTGCTTGACACTGTCTATGACATATTCAGGTTTCAGCAACCATTTACCTTACCAGATAAAAAGAATAAAAGCAATTAAGCCTTGGTTTCTATGTGGTCATAAAACAGAATAATGTCCAATTATTCATAAAAAAGGAGCTATAACTATACACACAGATGAGTTATTCAAAAATAATATTATATACAAGAAAAAGATTCACTAATGTTTTTTGGCCATTTCCAAAATGGCCAACCAATCGTCTAATGCTCACCCTGCTCATGGTTCCCAGGTGGAATGCACCCCTCTGTTTAAGATATGGTACACTAGAGCGTATGTAAATAAGACATTATTATCATCATGGGGAGCGCTAAACCCATAGGATTATACAGCGCATGTGAGGGGGGGTATGGAAAGTATTCAGACTTAATTCAGGGAACTGGAGCACAGATCCAATTCCCTAGATCAAGAGCCCCTCACCAGCATCAAGGAACCTCCTTTGAGGGGTGTAAATAACACAATATATGGTTTATGGAATTTTATTGACACACTTCATCCACCAGGGTCATTCATCAATTGTCCCAGTGGATGCAACATTCCCTCAGAATGTCATTAACTGCATAATGTGTTTTATTAGCATATTGATCAGTACCTTCTACCACTGACATACACTAGAGTGTACAACAACCATGGGGCGAGTTGAATGATAATTCTAGGCCTTTCGTGTTGCAATCAACACATCATCAGGAGCTTGCAATGATGATGAAAAGATGAAGAGGACCAAGCAAATATAGTCACAAGAAATGTGGTTGTTTTGCATTTTGTATTGCTTGTTCGCAATACAGTGGTACCCAGAATTTCGGCCATAATTCGTTCCAGAAGACTGTTCGAGTGCTGTTACCAAACAAATTTGTTCCCATAAGGAATAATGTAAATTAGATTAGTCCATTTCAGATCCCCAAAAATACACTTACAAAAGCACTTACAATAATACACTTACATAATTGTTAGAGTTGGGAGCTGTATGAAACTCAGGGTACCACTGTATTTGCATAATACACTAGAGTATAGAGAGAGTAGAAGAGATATGTGGTGCTCCTTCATGGACGAGCAAGTCAGAAGTTAAACACAATATTGAAATTGGGTAATGAGATAAATTATTACTACTGTATTATAATATTCACAGAGATGCATTAAACCCATAAGGTTTACACAGCATCTGGGACTGGGAGGCAATCACATTTGATCCAAATCCTTGGATCACAAGCTCTTCAACACCACCAAGATACCACTTCAAAGAGCAAGAATGAGTTAAATTACACTAGTTATGAAGAATACAACATAAATAATTAACAATATCATAATTCTTATAGAATTAAAATGCTATTCATAAACACAATAAAATAAAACCCCATATAGGGTAGATGCAGTACATTAAATCCCATGGTATAATGAATTGATAATGGGGAGTCCTCAATACAGCCTCTCCACATTTAATGATGGAGATCCATTCCTAAGACCATGTTGGTAAACGAATTCATCGCTAAGTGAGGAGCATATTATAATGGTAGTGGATTTGTGTCACCCATCTATGATATTGTTTTAATGTCACTTATGCACCATTTATAACATTTCTGGTATATTTTTAAATGTTTATACAGCCACATGCTAATGGCTTTCTTTTCTCCTTAACAATATTTTATTACATGTAAAGCACATGTTGTACACAGCCACTCCTCACTTACTGAAGTACTCGTTTACCGACGACTCGGACTTACGACAGGCTCTCTGACCAGTATGCATACCTAAATAATGTATATAAGAGATGATTTCCTCTTTTATGTTTATTACAATATACAGTACATTACTGTATAAACATTTAAAAATATACCAATGTTATAAATGGTGCAAAGGTGACATTAAAACAATATCAAAGATGGTTGACACAAACCCACTACCATTATAGTATGCTCCTCACTTAGTGACGAATTCATTTACCAACGTGGTCTTAGGAATGGAACTCCGTCATTAAGTGAGGAGAGGCTGTACTGCAGAAAGAAATAAAGGTGTTTGCTTTTGTTTTAATACAGTCTAGTAGATAATTCACAGATGTAAACATTGAAAATAAAGGAATTAAAAGTACAATCATCTCTGTGAATTTTGTCTCATTTCGGAAGCCCATTATAACAAGGTCCATCATCTGAGAGTTGGAGCATGTAATCAAAATGCCAAAATGATTCATCATTAGTAAGCTAGAGCCGTGATACACTAGAAGCCATACCTCCTGCCAAAGCGCCAAGGACCTTTTCAGTCGTACTAAATTCTTTGGCAATGACGTGCGTACATATTCCTGTAAATTTGCTCTTGTAGAGATCCTCAATCCTGCCACCCAAAGACACTATGCCGTTGTGGAGAGACAGCAGCTCATCCTGATTCTGAACCCCGGAGATGAGGAATCTGGGGATGCCTTTTCCGAACTGGGGCCTCGAATCATTAGCCATTGCTGTAGTTAAGTCCTCCTGGAATTAACAAAAATAAACCTCAAAAGATCATCATGGGAAAGCTCTAAACCCACAGGGTTTATAAAGTGCTTGGGGAATAAGAGATAAACAGGATTGATCCAAGGGGACAATAACTCCAATACTTTGAATCAAGAGCCTTTTACCAGTATCAAGAAACCCACCGAGAGGGAGAAGACACACACAATGTTAAGAAATTATTATAAATATTTAAACAGTATACGTATAGCACAGATGTTACATGCTGGCTAGCTCATTAAATATGTATAGTGCAAGAATACATACAGGAGGGCCCTGCTTATACAGCAGGTTGGGTTCCAGGTTACTGCTGTAAAGCAAAAATTGCTGTAAAGTGAAACATAGCCTTTTCTCACTTTGAAATGCATATACAAGCCTGATAACATATTTACACTATTAAATACTAAGCAATATGGCTAGACCTAAAAAATGCATATACAGTACACACATTATTTGCCTAAAAATATTTTCATCCTTAGCTTATAATGAGTGGTGAATATATTTATTGTAGGAAGTCTGAATAATTGAAGAAGGGGTATACATGTACATTAAAACCACTGTACGTATTAGCGAAACGCTGTAAACCGAAGCTCTTTAAAGTGTGGCCTTCCTGTACATGAGAGTTTCAGAGTTGAATTGGCACCATATATCTAGCATATCCTACTCAATAACCTATGTCTAGTTCTTAAATAGTCTGTAATCATTACAATCAGTCTGGCTGAGATGCACTACATGCTAGTGCCTTTCTTTTGTGCTTTACAATATTTCGTCACATGTAAACTACATTTAGTATACTGCAGAAAAGAAATGAAGTTGTATTGTATATATATTTCAGTTTGGCTGTGATGCTAGAGGTATGGGATTGAGTCCTACATGTAAGCTACGAGATGTACAATTATTTGTAAATAAGCCATCCATTTGTGGTATCCAAGTACGTACACTGAAAACATCTGGAGTGACACCATGATGTGACAGGATGATGGGACCATGATGTGACAGGATGATGGGACCATGATGTGACAGCATGATGGGAGACAGACATGATAGCATAACATGACAGCATGATGGGAGAGAGACAAGACAGCATAATGGGAGAGACATGACAGCATAATGTGACAGCATGGGTGAGAAACATGATAGCTTGTGACAGCATGATAGGAGCATGACATAACAGCATGATGTGAGAGTATGATGGGTGAGACAATGATAGCATGAAGTGATATGACATGATAGAATGAATTGACAGCATAATGTGACAGCATGATATTGGTCCTACTAAAAAACTTTTTAACCTACAGTGCATGCATGCACGTGCACACGTGTGTGTGTGTGTGTGTGTGTGTGTGTGTGTGTGTGTGTGTGTGTGTGTGTGTGTGTGTGTGTGTGTGTGTGTGTGTGTGTGTGTGTGTGTGTGTGTGTGTGTGTGTGTGTGTGTGTGTGTGTGTGTGTGTGTGTGTGTGTGTGTGTGTGTGTGTGTGTGTGTCAGTGGACACTCAAGGTTATTCAATTTTTAATTTTTGGGAAAAAAATTGAATAACCTTGAGTGTCCACTGACGCCCCGTCCTCTCAAAACCTCTAAAACCACATATCTGGCCAATTATTCAGTAACTACCCGGTGCTACGGTAACTACATAACCTCATCAACTATTAAACTTACCCAAACACATAAAAAAAACGGCTAAAAATAACAGAGGAAGATGAGAATGAGAATCAACCCCGCCAGTGTTGTGATGCCACAGTGTTGCCACCTCTGCTGCACCACCTTCATAATAATAATAGTAATAATAATAATAATAATAATAATAATAATAATAATAATAATAATAATAATAATAATAATAATAATAATAATAAATGCTTGATAAACTCATACATGTTAATGGCTTTCGTTGTGCTTAACAATATTTTATTCCATATAAGTTACACTTTGTACACTACACTGAGAAATTTAATTTGTTTATGGTTTTACTTTTAATAAATCTTTACCACATTTTTGTGTGTGTGAGATAGTTCATGTCTCGTTATATAAGTCAGTGTTATTGTGGCCACATATATACATGTCCTCACCTTTGTTCAGCTGTCAGAAACTTGCTGCCCAGTCCCTGGACCCGTTATGTGCCTCTGTAATGTTGAGGTACAGTCCCTGGACCCGTTATGTGCCTCTGTAAGATAAGAGAGAGATAAGATAAGATTTCGTTCGGATTTTTAACCCCGGAGGGTTAGCCACCCAGGATAACCCAAGAAAGTCAGTGCGTCATCGAGGACTGTCTAACTTATTTCCATTGGGGTCCTTAATCTTGTCCCCCAGGATGCGACCCACACCAGTCGACTAACACCCAGGTACCTATTTGCTGCTAGGTGAACAGGACAACAGGTGTAAGGAAACGTGTCAAATGTTTCCACCCGCCGGGAATCGAACCCGGGCCCTCCGTGTGTGAAGCGGGAGCTTTAGCCACCAGACCACCGGGTCACAATGTAATGTTGAGGTACAGTCCCTGGACCCGTTATGTGCCTCTGTAATGTTGAGGTACAGTCCCTGGACCCGTTATGTGCCTCTGTAATGTTGAGGTACAGTCCCTGGACCCGTTATGTGCCTCTGTAATGTTGAGGTACAGTCCCTGGACCCGTTATGTGCCTCTGTAATGTTGAGGTACAGTTCCTGGACCCGTTATGTGCCTCTGTAATGTTGAGGTACAGTTCCTGGACCCGTTATGTGCCTCTGTAATGTTGAGGTACAGTTCCTGGACTCGTTATGTGCCTCTGTAATGTTGAGGTGCAGTTCCTGGACCCGTTATGTGCCTCTGTAATGTTGAGGTACAGTCCCTGGACCCGTTATGTGCCTCTGTAATGTTGAGGTACAGTTCCTGGACCCGTTATGTGCCTCTGTAATGTTGAGGTACAGTTCCTGGACCCATTATATGCCTCTGTAATATTGAAGTACAATTCCTGGACCCGTTATATACCTTTGTAATGTTGAGGTACAGTCCCTGGACCCGTTATGTGCCTCTATAATGTTGAGGTACAGTTCCTGGACTCGTTGTGTGCCTCTATAATGTTGAGGTACAGTCCCTGGATCCAATACGTGCCTCTGTGATCTTTTGACTATCACCCACACCATGGGTATGTGGTGCATAAAATAGATATTAGACTAAACTTTAAGACATGCAGAAAGATCATGGTTATGCAGAATATAAGTTGTCTGACACAATTATCTACGCCTGCTAATGTACTTGTCAAAATTTCTTTTAAACCTGCACAAGGTTCTAGCTTCAGTGACTATCTTGGAGTTTGTTCGACTCATTCACAACTCTATTGACAAGCCAGTTTTTTCCATCTATTCTTCATAAATCTATTTTTTCCATCATGAACTTATTGCTGCTGTCCTGGTTATACATTTCAATACATTTATATCAGTTTTGGTTGCAAATGGTATGTGACTTCGACAAACTGTGGCAAGGGACACTCGAACATTAAGACTGATGATAAATTAGATACGTGTGCAACACTTGGGTATCTTTATTGTGACAACGTTTCGCCCACACTGGCTTCATCAGTCCAGAACAGAGAAGAATGATCTTCAAGCATTCTCTGTATTGGACTGATGAAGCCAGTGTGGAGCGAAACGTTTCCTCAGTAAAGATACCCAAGTGTAGCACGTGTCTAATTTATCAACTTGTCGGTTCTCTGAACCATTTGTGTACAAGTCACTCTATATTAAGACCGATCGATGAAGCCACTGAACTGTACACAAATGCCCCTTTTCTTATATTTCTCTTTATTGATTCCTGCTGTCACGTCTTTCCAGAAAGTAGAAGTCAATCATAACCAGTAATTCCTAAAGGGGTGGAGGGGTAAGCCAGTGGAAGGTAAATAACAAAAAGGCACAATACCGTGACTGGAACGATACACAAATAACCCGCACATAAAAGAGAGAAGCTTACGACGACGTTTCGGTCCGCCTTGGACCAGTGGACCAGCGGACCAGTGGAAGGTCTCGGTCAGATGACCAAAAACTCCAGCTGTGGTCATCATATGACTACTAAGACCAGCGTCAGGAAACACTTGTCCTGTTTCCTGACAAACCTGATCTAACCCAAGAAAGTGCATGTAAGATTTGTCAGGAAACAAGACAAGTGTTTCCTGACACGGGTCTTACTCATATGATGACACTTAGATGGAGCTTTTGGTCATCTGACCGAGGCCTTCCACTGGCTTACCAACTCACCCTATCCTTAGAAGATTTTTGATGCATGGGATCAACTATAACTCATGCAGTTTAATCATGGAGAAACGCTAGAAACCATAATTATCTTATTTTAACCCCAATGGGCCACATAGCGCCTGGGAATAAGACATATTCAGGTCTGATCCAAGGAAGTTCATTGCCATGTGATACTCCAATACTGAAACTATGTATAGTGCCAAAACAAAAGCATTCACATTGCTAAACTCACAATCTAGTATTTAGTCACTTAGCCATAATACCAACTTACCTCATAATTTATAATATTTTAAATTTAAGAATTAAACTAAGTCTGCCCGAAATGCCTAGCCATGCTAGGTGTTCTAGTGGTACACTCTGTAATTATTATTTTACTACATGTAAACCACACAATAACCAAATTCTGTGAACTCAGCATTGTAATACTTATAGAGAATAAACTTTGAAGACTGTAGATAAATGGCTCAGAGAACCAACAAGTTGATAAATTAGACACGTGCAACACATGGGTATTCTTATTATGGAAACGTTTCGCCATACAGTGGCTTCGTCAGTCCAATACGAAGAGCCTCTCGCCAGTGATATAAGGCAGTCAGTCGTGGCAGACACCTTCCGAGTTAACTCTCAAGGTAGCGACATTGGTCGTGTCTGGCAACAGTGTCAGCCTTCGTGTTCATTCAAAATGTTTGAGACTTACGTAAGGGATCTTAATTACAAAATGTTTCGAATACAGAGATTACCATGAAAATGCAGGGATTGCAATGAGAATAGAGAGGCTGCAATGAGAATAGAGGGACTGCAATGAAAATAGAGGAACTGCAATGAGAATAGAGGGACTTAGTTAGCTTAATATGTTTATTATGCACCCCATACCCATCCTGTGGGCGGTAGTCAAAAGATTACAGAGGTACATAATGGGTCCAGGGACTGGACTCCAAAGTTTTGATAGCTGAGCAAGTTACAGAGGTAATGAATTCACAATTTACAAAGGTAATGAACTCACAATTTACAAAGGTAATGAACTCCAGGTAGGTCTAGTCACAATCATGACAAGTTACAAAGGTATTTACAGATTACAGAGGTACACAATGGGTCCAGGGACTGGGCCCCAAAGTTTTGATGGCTGAACTAGGTACAAAGGTAATGAACTCACAAGTTACAAAGGTAATGAATCCTGTAAGAATGGTTACTTACGTTTATACTTGGCTACAATCATGAACAAATTATAGTGTAATGAGCAATTCACACTTCCACACCCGGTCACAACTGTAGTGAGTTATTGGTGCAAATATTGATTGTTGAGACACACACACACACACACACACACACACACACACACACACACACACACACACACACACACACACACACACACACACACACACACACACAGGAGCTTGGACTCGACCCCTGCAATGTGAACAGAGGGGCTGCAATGAGAATAGAGGGGCTACAATGAGAATAGAGGGGCTACAATGAGAATAGAGGGGCTACAATGAGAATAGAGGGGCTGCAATGAAAATAGGGGGACTGCAATGAGAATAGAGGGGCTACAATGAGAATAGAGGGACTGCAATGAGAATAGAGGGACTGCAATGAGAATAGAGGGGCTGTTTACCTGGAGAGAGTTCCGGGGGTCAACGCCCCCGCGGCCCGGTCTGTGACCAGGCCTCCTGTTGGATCAGAGCCTGATCAACCAGGCTGTTGCTGCTGGCTGCACGCAAACCAACGTACGAGCCACAGCCCGGCTGGTCAGGAACCGACTTTAGGTGCTTGTCCAGTGCCAGCTTGAAGACTGCCAGGGGTCTGTTGGTAATCCCCCTTATGTATGCTGGGAGGCAGTTGAACAGTCTCGGCCCCTGACACTTATTGTATGGTCTCTTAACGTGCTAGTGACACCCCTGCTTTTCATTGGGGGGATGTTGCATCGTCTGGGCATGGGGTGCATAATAAACATATTAAACAACAAGTGAGTGATTTTCGTGTGCAAGTTCGGTACTAGTCCCTCTAGGATTTTCCAGGTGTATATAATCATGTATCTCTCCCGCCTGCGTTCCAGGGAATACAGTTTTAGGAACCTCAAGCGCTCCCAGTAATTGAGGTGTTTTATCTCCGTTATGCGCGCTGTGAAGGTTCTCTGTACATTTTCTAGGTCAGCAATTTCACCTGCCTTGAAAGGCGCTGTTAGTGTGCAGCAATATTCCAGCCTAGATAGAACAAGTGACCTGAAGAGTGTCATCATGGGCTTGGCCTCCCTAGTTTTGAAGGTTCTCATTATCCATCATTTTTCTAGCAGATGCGATTGATACAATGTTATGGTCCTTGAAGGTGAAATCCTCCGACATGATCACTCCCAGGTCTTTGACGTTGGTGTTTCGCTCTATTTTGTGGCCAGAATTTGTTTTGTACTCTGATGAAGATTTAATTTCCTCGTGTTTACCATATCTGAGTAATTGAAATTTCTCATCGTTAAACTTCATATTGTTTTCTGCAGCCCACTGAAAGATTCGGTTGATGTTCGCCTGGAGCCTTGCAGTGTCTGCAATGGAAGACACTGTCATGCAGATTCGGGTGTCATCTGCAATGGAAGACACTGTCATGCAGATTCGGGTGTCATCTGCAAAGGAAGACACGGTGCTGTGGCTGACATCCTTGTCTATGTCGGATATGAGGATGAGGAACAAGATGGGAGAGAGTACTGTGCCTTGTGGAACAGAGCTTTTCACCGTAGCTGCCTCGGACTTTACTCTGTTGACGACTACTCTCTGTGTTCTGTTAGTGAGGAAATTATAGACCGACTTTTCCTGTTATTCCTTTAGCACGCATTTTGTACGCTATTACGCCATGGTCACACTTGTCGAAGGCTTTTGCAAAGTCTGTATATATTACATCTGCATTCTTTTTATCTTCTAGTGCATTTAGGACCTTGTCGTAGTGATCCAATAGTTGAGACAGACAGGAGCGACCTGTTCTAAACCCATGTTGCCCTGGCTTGTGTAACTGATGGGTTTCTAGATGGGTGGTGATCTTGCTTCTTAGGACCCTTTCAAAGGTTTTTATGATATGGGATGTTAGTGCTATCGGTCTGTAGTTCTTTGCTGTTGCTTTACTGTAATGAGAATAGCGGGGCTGCAATGTGAACAGAGGGGCTGTAATGAGAATAGAGGGACTGTAATGAGAATAGAGGGACTGCAATGAGAATAGAGGGGCTGCAATGAGAATAGAGGGGCTGCAATGAGAATAGAGGGACTGCAATGAGAATAGAGGAACTGCAATGAGAATAGAGGGGCTGTAATGAGAATAGAGGGGCTGCAATGTGAACAGAGGGGCTGTAAAGAGAATAGAGGGACTGTAATGAGAATAGAGGGGCTGCAATGAGAATAGAGGGGCTGTAATGAGAATAGAGGGGCTGTAATGAGAATAGAGGGGCTGCAATGTGAACAGAGGGGCTTTAATAAGAATAGAGGGACTGTAATGAGAATAGAGGGGCTGCAATGAGAATAGAGGGGCTGTAATGAGAATAGAGGGGTTGCAATGAGAACAGAGGGGCTGTAATGAGAATAGAGGGGCTGCAATGAGAATAGAAGGGCTGTAATGAGAATAGAGGGGGCTGCAATGAGAATAGAGGGGCTGCAATGAGAATAGAGGGACTGTAATGAGAATAGAGGGACTGCAATGAGAATAGAGGGGCTGCAATGAGAATAGAGGGAGCTGCAATGAGAATAGAGGGGCTGTAATGAGAATAGAGGGTCTGCAATGAGAATAGAGGGAGCTGCAATGAGAATAGAGGGGCTGTAATGAGAATAGAGGGTCTGCAATGAGAATTGAGGGGCTGCAATGAGAATAGAGGGGCTGCAATGAGAATAGAGGGGCTGCAATGAGAATAGAGGGAGCTGCAATGAGAATACAGGAATGACAGTGAAAATGTAAGAAATGAAATGGAAATACGGGAGTTGCAATGGAAATAAAGGATTACACTTGGAATACAGGGACTGCAATGAATATACAGGAAATGAAGTGAAACTCAGGGGTTGCAATGCAAATACAAACGTTGCAGTGGGAATATAAGGATCCCAATATTAAAAAAAAAAATATCCCCTACAGCTCATGAAGGAGGACCTAGTAGCGACCACAAGAGGCGGGGCCAGGAGCTATAAATCGACCCCTGCAACCACAGTTAGGTGAGTATAACGTAAATTTAATCAAAACCAGGAGACAGTTCTATGTTTGTATGTTTGAAGCCGATCGGATAGGTCATTTTCGTGTTATGTGCAAAATCAAATCGTAAAGTTAGCAGGCAAATTTTAAGATAAGATAAGATTTCGTTCGGATTTTTAACCCCGGAGGGTTAGCCACCCAGGATAACCCATGAAAGTCAGTGGTTCATCGAAAATTGTCTGTCTTATTTTCACTGTGGTCCTCAATCTTGTCCCCCAGGATGCGACCCACACCAGTCCACTAACACCCAGGTACCTATTTTAATGATGGGTGAATATTGAACAGCAGGTGTCTTCAGGATACACGCCCTAATGTTTCCAGCCGTACTTGGGATCGAACCACGGATCTCAGTGTGTGAGCTGATTGCGCTACCAGTCGAGTTACGGGACACGTGTAAGCGTTAGTATAGTGGCTACCTCAGTAAGTTACTTTGACTTTTTGGGCTGGCAAAACTCTCGTTTCACACATGGAGGGCAAGGGTTCGATTTCCGGTGGGGTGGAAACATTTCGACGCGTTTCCTTACACCTTACAGAACCTGGAGTTTACCTGGAGAGAGTTTCGGGGGTCAACGCCCCCGCGGCCCGGTCTGTGACCAGGCCTCCTGGTGGATCAGCGCCTGATCAACCAGGCTGTTGCTGCTGGCTGCACGCAAACCAACGTACGAGCCACAGCCCGGCTGATCAGGAACTGTCTTTAGGTGCTTGTCCAGTGCCAGCTTGAAGACTGCCAGGGGTCTGTTGGTAATCCCCCTTATGTGTGCTGGGAGGCAGTTGAACAGTCTCGGGCCCCTGACACTTATTGTATGGTCTCTTAACGTGCTAGTGACACCCCTGCTTTTCATTGGGGGGATGGTGCATCGTCTGCCAAGTCTTTTGCTTTCGTAGTGAGTGATTTTCGTGTGCAAGTTTGGTACTAGTCCCTCTAGGATTTTCCAGGTGTATATAATCATGTATCTCTCCCTCCTGCGTTCCAGGGAATACAGGTTTAGAAACCTCAAGCGCTCCCAGTAATTGAGGTGTTTTATCTCCGTTATGCGCGCCGTGAAAGTTCTCTGTACATTTTCTAGGTCGGCAATTTCACCTGCCTTGAAAGGTGCTGTTAGAGTGCAGCAATATTCCAGCCTAGATAGAACAAGTGACCTGAAGAGTGTCATCATGGGCTTGGCCTCCCTAGTTTTGAAGGTTCTCATTATCCATCCTGTCATTTTTCTAGCAGATGCGATTGATACAATGTTATGGTCCTTGAAGGTGAGATCCTCCGACATAATCACTCCTAGGTCTTTGACGTTGGTGTTTCGCTCTATTTTGTGGCCAGAATTTGTTTTGTACTCTGATGAAGATTTAATTTCCTCATGTTTACCATATCTGAGTAATTGAAATTTCTCATCGTTGAACTTCATATTGTTTTCTGCAGCCCACTGAAAGATTTGGTTGATGTCCGCCTGGAGCCTTGCAGTGTCTGCAATGGAAGACACTGTCATGCAGATTCGGGTGTCATCTGCAAAGGAAGACACGGTGCTGTGGCTGACATCCTTGTCTATGTCGGATATGAGGATGAGGAACAAGATGGGAGCTAGTACTGTGCCTTGTGGGACAGAGCTTGTCACCGTAGCTGCCTCGGACTTTACTCTGTTGACGACTACTCTCTGTGTTCTGTTAGTGAGGAAATTATAGATCCATCGACCGACTTTTCCTGTTATTCCTTTAGCGCGCATTTTGTGCGCTATTACGCCATGGTCACACTTGTCGAAGGCTTTTGCAAAGTCTGTATATATTACATCTGCATTCTTTTTGTCTTCTAGTGCATTTAGGACCTTGTCGTAGTGATCCAGTAGTTGAGACAGACAGGAGCGACCTGTTCTAAACCCATGTTGCCCTGGGTTGTGTAACTGATGGGTTTCTAGATGGGTGGTGATCTTGCTTCTTAGGACCCTTTCAAAGATTTTTATGATATGGGATGTTAGTGCTATTGGTCTGTAGTTCTTTGCTGTTGCTTTACTGCCCCCTTTGTGGAGTGGGGCTATGTCTGTTGTTTTTAGTAACTGAGGGACGACCCCCGTGTCCATGCTCCCTCTCCATAGGATGGAAAAGGCTCGTGAGAGGGGCTTCTTGCAGTTCTTGATGAACACAGAGTTCCATGAGTCTGGCCCTGGGGCAGAGTGCATGGGCATGTCATTTATCGCCTGTTCGAAGTCATTTGGCGTCAGGATAACATCGGATAGGCTTGTGTTAGTCAAATTTTGTGGCTCTCTCATAAAAAATTCATTTTGGTCTTCGACTCTCAGTCTGGTTAGCGGCTTGCTAAAAACTGAGTCATATTGGGACTTGAGTAGCTCACTCATTTCCTTGCTGTCATCTGTGTAGGACCCATCTTGTTTAAGTAGGGGCCCAATACTGGACGTTGTTCTCGATTTTGATTTGGCATAGGAGAAGAAATACTTTGGGTTTCTTTCGATTTCATTTATGGCTTTTAGTTCTTCCCGCGATTCCTGACTCCTAAAGGATTCTTTTAGCTTAAGTTCGATGCTTGCTATTTCTCTGACCAGTGTCTCCCTGCGCATTTCAGATATATTGACCTCTTTTAGCCGCTCTGTTATTCTTTTCCGTCGCCTGTAAAGGGAGCGCCTGTCTCTTTCTATTTTACATCTACTCCTCCTTTTTCTTAGAGGAATAAGCCTTGTGCATACATCGAGTGCCACCGAGTTAATCTGTTCTAGGCATAAGTTTGGGTCTGTGTTGCTTAGTATATCTTCCCAGCTTATATCGGTTAGGACTTGGTTTACTTGGTCCCACTTTATGTTTTTGTTATTGAAGTTGAATTTGGTGAATGCTCCCTCATGACTAGTCTCATTTTGTCGGTCTGGGGCTCCATGCATACATGTCTGAACCTCAATTATGTTGTGATCTGAGTATATTGTTTTTGATATGGTGACATTTCTTATCAGATCATCATTGTTAGTGAAGATGAGGTCTAGTGTATTCTCCAGTCTTGTAGGCTCTATTATTTGCTGGTTTAAATTGAATTTTGTGCAGAGATTTAAAAGCTCGTGTGAGTGTGAGTTTTCATCAGAGCTGCCTCCTGGTGTTATTTCTGCAACAATATTATTTGCTATATTCCTCCATTTTAGGTGCCTTAAGTTGAAATCCCCCAGGAGCAAGATGTTGGGTGCAGGAGCTGGAAGATTTTCCAGACAGTGGTCAATTTTTTAACAGCTGTTCCTGGAATTGCTGGGATGTTGCATCCGGAGGCTTGTAGACTACCACAATGACTAGGTTTTGGTTCTCGACCTTTACTGCTAAAACTTCCACTACGTCATTTGAGGCATTAAGCAGTTCTGTGCAAACAAGTGACTCTGCAATGTACAGGCCAACCCCCCCCTTTTGCCTGTTCACTCTGTCACATCTGTATAGGTTGTAACCTGGGATCCATACTTCGTTGTCCAAGTGATCCTTTATGTGGGTCTCAGTGAAAGCCGCGAACATTGCCTTTGCCTCTGCAAGCAGTCCACGGATGAAAGGTATTTTGTTGTTTGTAGCTGGCTTTAGACCCTGTATATTTGCAAAGAAGAATGTTATCGGACTGGTGGTATTGTTGGTACTGGGGGGGGATTTTTTTTCCGGCATTAGTATCTGTATCTGTTGGTTTGGAGTGGAGGCCATCGACTGTGGTTCCACTCCAGGAATGACTGGATTTGGTGTACGATTTCTGCCATTTCCTGCCAGTTTTTTTTCCTTCCTGGCACTAAAAAACCTCTCCCTCTTGAGTGGCTGTGGCTACCCAGGTTTTCCCCTGGCCTGGATGTTTTGTATCTTTTTGTCCCCTTTAGATGGTATGCCTGGCAATTTAAGTTATAGCACAGTCTTTCCTGTACTGAAGAGGTACACATTTCAGGGTGAAAAAGCTTACAGGAAGGGAGTTTGCATTTTCCTGTTTTCATATGGGCATGGCATTTTCTAGGGTGGTCATAGTTGCATGTCCCATCTGTTTTTCCAGATTTCCCATGCCAGCAGATACCAAGTGCATAGTATGTGCACAGGCTTGGTTTCCGCTTGCCTTGGGTTTCTGTGACTGTATTCCCTGTTGGTGCATGTTTCCCTGTCTTACTTCTATCCTCCCTAGCACCAACAATGGAGCTCCCACCAGTTGTTTTTGGTAATTTATCCTCACTATTGCTATTGGAGTCCTCTTGTTTGCTATTTCCTGCGGTATTTCTAGTTTGCAATATTGGTTTTATCTTATCTTTGACTACACTTGTTTCCCTACTATGGCTCCTGTCCCCTATGAGGTCATTTATATGTATTCCTTCCTGCGTATAATTCCCGACTCCCTGGACAATATCTCCAGCTTCACCATTTCTGTCTCCCAGGACAGTATCTCCAGCTTCACCATTTCTGTCTCCCAGGACAGCACCTCCAGCTTCACCATTACTGTCTCCCAGGACAGTATCTCCAGCTTCACCATTTCTGTCTCCCAGGACAGCACCTCCAGCTTCACCATTTCTGTCTCCCAGGACAGTATCTCCAGCTTCACCATTTCTGTCTCCCAGGACAGCACCTCCAGCTTCACCATTACTGTCTCCCAGGACACCTCCAGCTTCACCATTACTGTCTCCCAGGACAGCACCTCCAGCTTCACCATTACTGTCTCCCAGGACAGCACCTCCAGCTTCACCATTACTGTCTCCCAGGACAGCACTATCAGCCCCACATTTACTGACTACCAGGACATCACCTCCAGCCTTACAGTTTATGACTACATGGCCAGTATCAAGGGCAGTACCATTCAGCCCAGACATTTTATGTTCCCATCTGTTGTAGAAAGCTTCCAGGTTTTCTATGAAAGCAGCTTTGATGTTGTCCTCTTTTAATACCCTTGTGATTTTAGTCCACAGTTTTTCCTCATTTGAGCATACCCAAAAACACTTCTCTGTTTTAATACTGCTTGTAGCTAGTTCTGGGATATCTGCACAAGGGGCGTGACACCAATTTCCACAAAAATGACAATTTATCCATGTGGAAGCCCGTTTGTTTGACTGACCACAGACTACACAGGGCTTCATAATGATTTGAATGGTTGATTTACTGCAATTCTACTAGCAACCTCTTGAAAATTCTATTAATAACCTTAAATGAAGCTCTAGCTATTTGTATTTCTGTTTCTAACTCTTTTTGTATATTGGACAGCTTACCGTCACGTTCCTGATTTTTAATGTTTGTGTTTATAGGGCGCCTACAACCCCATCCGTTTACAGTCTGCTTTATTGTCCAACGAAACTGTTTGAAACCAGTCCCGGGTTCGGACCAGTCAAGGGTTCGGACCAGGCAAGGGTTCGGGCCAGTCGATCTGCTCTGATCAGTGGGTCACTTATTTAAAACATACTGGTCGGTGATTTGAGCTAACACATGAAGGATCTACTGGAAATTATCTACCCGAGTAATATGTGATTTGACTGATACAAAAGTATAACAGGTGTAAGGAAACGCGTCGAAATGTTTCCACCCCACCGGAAATCGAACCCGGGCCCTCCATGTGCGAAACGAGAGCTTTGCCAGCCCAAAAAGTCAAAGTAACTTACTGAGGTAGCCACTATACTAACGCTTACACGTGTCCCGTAGCTCGACTGGTAGCGCAATCAGCTCACACACTGAGATCCGTGGTTCGATCCCAGGTACGGCTGGAAACATTAGGGCGTGTATCCTGAAGACACCTGCTGTTCAATATTCACCCATCATTAAAATAGGTACCTGGGTGTTAGTGGACTGGTGTGGGTTTCATCCTGGGACAGAACTGACTTAATTTGCGGGAAATGGTCTGTATAACAAGGGGCTTTCTATATATAGTAGTATGTCACTGATGTCAGCTATGGTCTGTGTAGGTTGTATCATGTACTTGTAGAAATAAACATTGTTATTATTATTCCTCTACTGTCTATGATGCGCGTTGTATATTTAATCTTAAAAACGTCTACCCCTAAAGCCGTTTTCTTTTTCAAGAAATTTGTGGTTTTCTTTTATAATTAAAGCATAAACTATTTTAATACATATATATATATATATATATATATATATATATATATATATATATATATATATATATATATATATATATATATATATATATATATATATATATATATATATATATATATATATATATATATATATATATATATATATATATATATATATATATATATATATATATATATATATATATATATATATATATATATATATATATATATATATATATATATATATATATATATATATATATATATATATATATATATATATATATATATATATATATATATATATATATATATATATATATATATATATATATATATATATATATATATATATATATATATATATATATATATATATATATATATATATATATATATATATATATATATATATATATATATATATATATATATATATATATATATATATATATATATATATATATATATATATATATATATATATATATATATATATATATATATAGTGTCAATGAATCTTTGCATATCGTTTCTATATCAAATTTATAAAGCCACTGACTGGGAGCAACTTATTCTTAAAAAAAATACCCAGTTCTTTCAGACGTTGCAATGATTATGTGGATGAGGCAGCACATCTTGTGTACTTAGCTGTCAGGAACTTGGAAACCTTACTTCCAGTCCTTGCACGTCATCCGCCCCCCCCGCTGAAGTTGCTGCGAGGGCCTGCTTTGGGCCTCCATTGCACTGCACACCGGCCACTGTTAGTGCACACTAGCGTTTGGTACGTCATCTGGCCATAGGGCCGGTGAGGTACCCCCCCCCCCTTTCTGCTGAAGACCTGCCACACAGGTGCAAGTAACGATAAATGTCACTTCCCTACCCGGGGAGCCAATGCCGGGTCATCAAAATGGAAGAGACCCGGGCCGGGATTACCGGCGAATCAAATAGAATAGAATGATTATGTCATCGGTACCATGCCTAACCCTTCTAGGGCAAGGTAGGTGCCTGAGCCCGAGCCTTTAGCTCACAAGACTGTCATTCCCATTAACCTCCTTGAGGCGGGGATGGCAGACCAGAGAGGCCTAGCTTGTGGCTAGGCCTGGGGACAGTTGGTCCCAAAGATGAGGAGGTACTTGTGCCTCCTCCCATGGGAGACTTAGGTCTCAGACACTCCCTAAAGAGGGAGCCAAGGCCGGGCCACCACTTGGAAAAGGCCCGGGCCGGAAGAATACCGGCTAATCTTTAATAATAATAATAATAATGATTATGTCAAACGTGATCCTGATTTATGCAGCCTTAGAAATCCCTAACTATTTTCCCATTAAACGCCCAAACTGACCCTAACACATCGACCCTAACTGTGGACGTTCACTGCCCTTTCCAGGGCTACGACACAGAAGAGGGGAGTGGTGACTTCCATCAGTACTTCACTGGTCAGTTCTTACATTCTGTGATGTCAGCACGCTCATGGCAAGTCAGAGGATTAAAAATAAAATCCACCGACACAAGAAAGTCTAGTCATGGTACTGGTCATCACCAGGACACCTTACCTCAATCGTCAACCACATATGTGATTCGCAGTCATGTGGCTGATGCAAGCTGCCTAGCACAAAACTCTGTCAAAGGGAGAACTAGTAAACGACAAACTAGGATCAAGCAACCTGATATAAGTGGAGTATAAGAGTTAAAAATCCAATGATCTCTCCAACTACTCTTTCGTTGCGTTTGAGTCATTTTAAGCTGCAAACGAGAGTAGAATTGCTTGCGTTTTTCCTGTTGTAGCAAAGCATTCATTTCGCTTATATTTTTATCCTGGCTTTTTATTATTTCCTTAAGAGCAACATTTTCCTGCTTAACAATTTTAATATGTGGTAGACCTTGACTGGCTGCTTGGAGCTTCTGTCGGTGTTCGTTGTCTTCCATTTTTATAAGATAAGACTTGCGACGCTCCAAGTTAAGCTGTTTATAAGCACTCTCGAAGTAATCAGACAGTTTGTTATATTCTCTATGGAGATCTTCAAAAGCATGATCACATTCCAACACTTCTCTTTGCAGAGTGTTGGAGTGACTTTTGAGGTGCCTATGGGTAACAACCAGGCTATTGTATATTCTGCTTTTTACCTCGAATGCTTCATCAATCGAGAAAGCCTCTTCTGTGAGTTCCTTTAACATACCATGGAGGTCTTCAAACAATTCCATATTTCTTTCGTCTTGATAATCCTTTTCATTTTTACACACGGTCAGCTCCTGGGCCAGAATTGGCAGGAAATTACAGCACGATTCACCGTATTTTACCATATTTTTCAACAGCTCATTACTCTTCTTGAGTATTTCAATATGTTGCTCTTTTTTAGCCAAGACACTTTTGAGGTCTTTGTTGTAACCTTCTAGCTTTTCCCTATACAACAATTCATCCTTCAGAATACTTGCAAACTTCTCCCTTGAGCGCTTATCGTCTGTCCGAGCTCTTTTCAGCTTTTCCTTGTACAACATCTCTGTCTCCTAATCATTTTCCAAAGCCTTCCTGAACTCAACTTCAGCTTTCAAAGTCTTTTCCAGCTCTTCTCTGTATACCTTCTCTGTGTTCCAACCATTTTCCAAAACCTCCTTGTGTTCCTTTTCAGCCATCAGGGTCCTTTCGAGCTCCTCTCTGTACGATATTTCCGCCTTCAGAGCATTCTCGAGAGTACGCTTTTCTGCCTTCAGAGCAAGGAGCTCATCATTTCTAGCGGCTAGGACCCAGTCGTCTACATCCCCAGCGAGATGCTCCTCACTCTCGGGAAGATCAGCATCCAGGTCTTCGGAAGTGACTTCGTCCCCGAGGTCGTCGTCCCGTACAAAATCATGGTATCCGCCGGTCTGCTCCAGGACACCGTCTCCCTTGTCTCCATCACTGTCTTGCTCCAGAACACCGTCTTCCGTGTGTCCACTGGCTTGGACCAGGACACCGTCTCCCTTGATTCGACCATGAAGGTGCTCATCATCATTACCGACTTGCCAAGAGACACCGTCTGCCGTAATTCGACCACGAAGGAGCTCATTACGGGCTTGCCAAGGAACAACGTCTACCGTGTGGCCACCACGAGGGGCATTCAGCTGGTAGCAACTCGCTAACAGAATGACTGTGAAATAAAACCTTATTTTCATTTTTAGTATTTCATAAAACATATTTTCGTTTGTTTGTGATAGAGGGATTTGCGAGATCATGCCAAGCGTGATGGAGAGTAGGTTGGAAGCTTGAGGCAATGATGGACGCTGGTGATATCCGTTTTACGAAGTTCCAAATCCGTGTGGGTCTATCCTCCGTGCATTAAAGGGACACTTTACCTAAAAAAACACCAGTGTAGTTCACGCTATTTTTTCAGTTTGTCCTCATCTGGTGTTATTCTCCTTATTAGTCTCACATCATCAGTAAACAGGGATACAATTGACTCAATTATATCTCTTATATCCTATGAACAGTACTGGTCCTAAAATCGTTTCTTGCAGAATCCCTCTTGCTAGAGAGAGAGAGAGAGAGAGAGGGAGAGAGAGAGAGCATTGCAAACAAGGCAGCCAGGAAGCTTACAGCGCTTTGACGTATCTCACATCTGCTTGACAGTAGGGGTTGCAAGATTCTGTACGAGGCACAAGTACGCTCACACACTGAGTATGCTCCACTTTCTTGGTTTGCCTCCTCTCCCCACTCATCTACGGACTTCTTGGCATAGTAGAGAACAGAGCAAGACGTCTCATCTCTCGCCTGGACCCATCCTGGATAGATCTGTCATTTCAGCAGAGCCTTCAACACAGGAGGGATGTGGGTGGCCTTACTGTTATGTACAAGGCCAATATTGTCAAAATACCACACTTGGATCCACTTCGAGGACAGCGTGAAACAAGCTTTTATGCCACAAGACGGGCAGAAAGCAGCAACTTCACTCTGGCTGTACCCTTCTCCAGAACATCACTCCATCTGAGATCATACATACCCAGGATGACTCGAGTATGGAACACATTCGTACAGCATAATGATGTCAACGAGATAAAGTCAGTTGATCAAATGAAAATGCTGGCCCACAGATGGCTCCAACTTCATCCTGTTCCCTACTTGTATGTCTCATAACAATAAAAATGTTTACAAATGAGCTGATTTAGGTAACAGCTCTTAGCTTGTCAATAAGGTTAGAAATCTTTAAATTGTAAATAGCTTGTCAATAAAGCTAGGGATCCTTAACCTAACCTTGTCAAACCCTGTGTAAAAAATATGAGAGAGAGAGAGAGAGAGAGAGAGAGAGAGAGAGAGAGAGAGAGAGAGAGAGAGAGAGAGAGAGAGAGAGAGAGAGAGAGAGAGAGAGAGAGAGAGAGAGAGGACCTCATGCAAGTATCATGTTGACATAAATGATCAGGTAACCACTAACCTCTCCTGTTCTCCCTTCCTCCTCTCTTCTCTCCCTCTCCCTCCCATCCTCCCCAGCCACTCCCTCCCTCCCTCTCTCCCCTTCCCCTAATCTGTCACTCACCATCATTTCGTTTGAGTCATCCACGCATTCTACCCTTCTAAATTCCTCGTTCCACTTCTATCTTCATTTTTTTTTTTTGGGGGGGGGACTTTCTTCATTCATCTCTTTCACATTTATTTGCAGATTTCTGCCCATTTGAAGGATTTTGATTCTAAGATGGACCGGAGATTTTGATTCTAAGATGGACCGGAGATTTTGATTCTAAGATGGACCAGAGATTTTGATTCTAAGATGGACCGGAGATTTTGATTCTAAGATGGACCAGAGATTTTGATTCTAAGATGGACCAGAGATTTTGAATCTAAGATGGACCAGAGATTTTGAATCTAAGATGGACCAGAGATTTTGATTCTAAGATGGACCAGAGATTTTGATTCTAAGATGGACCGGAGATTTTGATTCTAAGATGGACCAGAGATTTTGAATCTAAGATGGACCAGAGATTTTGAATCTAAGATGGACCAGAGATTTTGAATCTAAGATGGACCAGAGATTTTGATTCTAAGATGGACCAGATTTTGATTGTGGACCTTTTCTAAGATGGACCAGAGATTTTGATTCTGCCAAGATGGACTAAGAGAGATTTTGATTCTAAGATGGACCGGAGATTTTGATTCTAAGATGGACCAGAGATTTTGAATCTAAGATGGACCAGAGATTTTGAATCTAAGATGGACCAGAGATTTTGAATCTAAGATGGACCAGAGATTTTGATTCTAAGATGGACCAGAGATTTTGATTCTAAGATGGACCAGAGATTTTGATTCTAAGATGGACCGGAGATTTTGAATCTAAGATGGACCAGAGATTTTGAATCTAAGATGGACCAGAGATTTTGATTCTAAGATGGACCAGAGATTTTGATTCTAAGATGGACCGGAGATTTTGATTCTAAGATCGGGCAGAGATTTTGATTCTAAGATGGACCGGAGATTTTGAATCTAAGATGGACCGGAGATTTTGAATTCTAAGATGGACCAGAGATTTTGATTCTAAGATGGACCAGAGATTTTGATTAACTGAAGATTTTGGCGACCAGAGATTTTGATTCTAAGATGGACCAGAGATTTTGATTCTAAGATGGACCAGAGATTTTGATTCTAAGATGGACGAGGATTTTGATTTCTGATCTAAGATGGACTAGAGATTTTGATTCTAAGATGGACCAGAGATTTTGATTCTAAGATGGACCGAGATTTTGAATCTAAGATGGACCTTTTCAAGAGGATTTTGATTTTCAAGATGGACCAGAGATTTTGATTCTAAGATGGACCAGAGATTTTGATTCTAAGATGGACCGGAGATTTTGATTCTAAGATCGGGCAGAGATTTTGATTCTAAGATGGACCGGAGATTTTGATTTGTGTGGAGCGCTAAAGCCGTATGGATTATTCGCCGGAAACAGTAGTGGAGGTTTGATACTCCGTTCAGGAATCTTGGCGCTATCACTGGCGCTGAGAGCAGTGCCGCAGAAGTGCCGCCACTGCCACACTTCCTTCACGAGGAGGCAAGATGCCTGCCTGACTAGCCAGTCAGTTTTTCTTCCAAGGTACTGGAACTGACCTTCCCTTCCTTGGATCAAACCTGGTTACCTCCCATTCTACAGGTTCTATGTGACCCATATTGTTCGCAACTTTCCAATAATAATAATAATAATAATAATAATAATAATAATAATAATAATAATAATAATAATAATAATAATAATAATAATTAGAATAATATAGATTTTGATAATTGTTATCTATTCAATAGATTATTAGATTATTATAGTCACTGTGAAGCGCTAAATCCCTATGGGCCATAGAACCCCTACCGAGTTCATAAATTAACCCCATGACTTGTGTACCACCACACTGGGTTTACATACAAATTATACAGCGATGGAGTTTTTTTAAAACGGTTTTTGAGAATGGTTTAACTGGCAGGGGGTCAGGGGGGGGGGCACGTACTCCCCGGCGGCTAGTTAAAAGCAACAAGATAACATTAACTACAAAGTTAGTACCAGATTTGATCTGGGCCTGATAGGTCCTGGACCAGCTTCACAAGCTTCCAGACGCAGCTTTAAGCTTTATAGAGTGAATGGATGTAATTATGTGTCGATCATTTGAGCGTAAAAAAGACGTGAACTTAATAGTGGTTATCCTTATGAAGGGTGACCTTGTGGTCCTCAGACTCAGAGCCGCTGCGGCCATTTGTAAACAAGACCGCTGTATGTATCTCTTACACCTAAATTGGCAGTTAAGCCGGCAGTCAATAGGTGGATAAAGATAGAGTTTCCGATTGGCAGACGTGGGCAGACCCGGCAAAGGGGACAAGAGGAGAGAGAGAGAGAGAGAGAGAGAGAGAGAGAGAGAGAGAGAGAGAGAGAGAGAGAGAGAGAGAGAGAGAGAGAGAGAGAGAGAGAGAGAGAGAGAGAGAGAGAGAGAATGTAGGTAACAGCTCCTAGCTTGTAAATTAGTTAAAAATTCTGTGTACAGAGAGAGAGAGAGAGAGAGAGAGAGAGAGAGACGGCTGAGAGAGACATGCGGAAGGAAGGAAGAAGAGGAACAGAGAAAGATATAATATATATATATAAAAAAAGAAGTATTTACCGCCACATTCAGCTATATTTGACTTGCGATTTGTGAGGTAAAAAAAGGTTCGTGGACAACAATAGCCTGGTTGGTCACACTGTGATGGCAACTGTTGCTTTTATTGAGCAAGAATCTCGTTTGTGAAAAATTTTGACGGTTAATAAGCCTGTTAAACGCGCTGTAAAACGATCATTAATACGAGAAACATGGGCAGGTAACTAATGTATTATTATATAAATATTTAACGAAACACCCAAAGGGAAATTTAAAAGCCAGGGAAAGGTCTCAGTCCCATGACCAATAGGCGGAGGACAAGGAAGGAGGACAAGATGATGCCAGGAGGACAATTATGTAGTTGACTTGAATATTATTATGTGGTGTAATGTGAGTATATTGAGTCATTTCTCCGAGCACATACTGCATTTTCCAACAGACTGATAGACTGAACACATCGTCTCCAGGCTAAGGGACTGATTACCTCAAAGTCCTTCTCTTCATCCGCCGTTGTCTGTATTGGACTGAAGAAGCCACTGGCTGGCGGAATGTTTCCCCAAATAGTCCCAAATGTTCCACAAGCATCTCATTTATCAGTGTTTTTTTATATATTGTCCATTTGTACACTTCAGTTATATCTCTCTTAATTCTGTCTTTCCAGAGAGTGCCAAGACAGTACCTTCAGCCTATCGTCGTGGAAGAGGCTTATCCAACAAGGTTCAACTTTGTCATCCTTCTCCGTATAATTCCCGGCTCATTTATGTTTATTCTGTAATATGGAGGCCAAGACTGGGCATTTTAATATAAATAACACCTTCCCAAAGATATATAAAGTTGAAATATAACCCTAAGGACTCCTGTTATTTATAATTCTTAATATGAAGACAAAAATTCCTTCTAACTATATTGTTAGTATCGTAGTACTTTCTTTTACTAGGATTAGAACCTTACAGTGGTCACCACTGAATATTAAATACCATTTCTCCGACCACAACATCTACTTATCCAGGTCGTCCTTCAGCACTCTAGTGTCATTATCAGAAAGTGTCTGAGGGACTATTCTAGTGTCATCGCTAAACATACATTTGTCAACACTGAGTTTGCTGATTCTCTAGTCAGTGTGGTAAATGTAGTTTGTGAACAACAAGGGTCGTAATTCTGACATTCTGAAAACTCTGTTGCCTATCGACCAACTATGACTCAACCCAAGAGAAATTTCTCCTCCTGTACCATGTACCACGTACTATGTACTATGTACCACGTACTATGTACCATGTACTGTGTACTATGTACCACGTACTATGTACCATGTACCACGTACTATGTACTATGTACCATTGATTGTGTAAGACTTGGACGTTTACAAAGCATTAATGTCATTCCCATCTGGCTCTGCTGGGGGTTACACTGGAATAAGGCCACAGCATTTAAAGGAAATAGTTAATCCAGTTATTGGGGAGACTGCAGAGACACTGCTTTCAGAGATCACAAGGTTCATCAACAATTCCTTCACTGGTCTGATTCCTGACGAAATTAAACTTTTCTTTTTTGGAGCAACACTTTGTGCACTTAAAAAGAAGGATGGAGGAATTAGGCCTATTGCAATAGGCAACATTTTTCGCCGCCTCGTTTCCAAAGCTGCTGTCCGGAGTATTCGTGCGCAGGCAGCCATGATGCTTCAGCCAAACCAGATGGTTTTGGGGTCTCTCAAGGAAGTGAAGCAGCGGTTCATGCAACAAGGGCGTATATCAGCAACCTGCCTGAGGACAATGCAGTGGTAAAATTAGATATCAAGAATGCATTTAATCTCTTGAAAAGAGATGCGGTATTAGCAGTGGTACAAGAACATTTCTCTGGTCTCTTCCCTTTTGTTTCAGCTGGATATAGCAAGGAATCAATGCTCCTGTTTGGAGAGCATGAAATCACATCATCAGAGGGTGTCTAGCAAGGGGATCCTCTTGCACCATTTCTCTTCTGTATAGCAGTTAGGAGAATCACAGTCAGACTGACCAGCGAGCTAAACATCTGGTTCCTAGATGATGGCACACTAGCAGGTACAAATTCAAATTCAAATTCAAATTCAAAGTTTATTCTCTATAAGGATTACAATGCTGAGTTTACAGAAATTTGGTTATAGTGTGGTTTACTTGTAGTAAAATTGTGATTACAGAGTGTACCACTAGAACGCTTAGCATGGCTAGGCATTTCGGGCAGGAGTCCCTCCTACACGATCTTACACAGGTAATGACACGGGGACAGGAAATGGGTCTCATCCTGAATCTATCCAAATGTGAAATCATCTCAGTCAGTCAACAAGTGATAAATGCAGTGAGATCAAAACTACCAGGAGCAGCAGTCATTGCCCCTACAAATAGTGTCTTGCTAGGAGCACCTCTGGGAAGCAATGCCATTGACACAATTCTCAGGAAGAAATTGGAAGAGTTAAGGAGAATGGAACAACGAATAGACAATCTGGACACCCACGATGCCTTGTACCTTCTCACAAAGTGCTTGAGTCTGCCCAGGTTGACATATTTCCTAAGATGTGCACCTTCATATGATAACCCTATACTGCACGAATATGACAGTATTCTGAGGCAGATTTTACGAAAGTACTTAACCTTACTCTAGAAGACGGGCAGTGGAACCAAGCTACACTTCCAGTCAGACTAGGAGGCATTGGTGTCCGCAAGTCATCACAGATTGCGTTACCTGCTTTTCTGTCCTCGTGTATTGCATCCAGAGAGCTTGTAGCAGCGAGTCTCCCTGAACATCTTAGGGACAAGATTGGAGTCCAGGACCAAAAATTCATTGACGGAGCAATGATCTGGGATAATCTAACGGGCTCTGGAGCCAGACCTGCTCCCCCCAACAACTACAAACAGTCGGAAGAGAGAGAGGGACAGGGATAGATCCTTGAAGTAGTTGGTGAAAAAAAAACTCCAGGAAAACTTTTGGAGATGCGTTCATCCACTATCTTGAGACCACTCAATGTGATGTGAATTTAATTTGTATATACAAAGTTAAAAGTTAATATTATATATATATATATATATATATATATATATATATATATATATATAAGTCGGCCTTCTCCCACCGAGGCAGGGTGACCCAAAAAGAAAGAAAATCACCAAAAAGAAAATACTTTCATCATCATTCAACACTTTCACCTCACTCACACATAATCACTGTTTTTTGCAGAGGTGCTCAGACACAACAGCTTAGAAGCATATACGTATAAAAATACACAATATATCCCTCCAAACTGCCAATATCCCGAACCCCTGCTTTAAAGTGCAGACATTGTACTTTCCATTTCCAGGACTCAAGTCCGGCTATATAATAATAACCGGTTTCCCTGAATCCCTTCACTAAATATTACCCTGCTCATACTCCAACAGCTCGTCAGGTCCCAAATACCATTTGTCTCCATTCACTCCTATCTAACACGCTCACGCACGCCTGCTGGAAGTCCAAGCCCCTCACCCACAAAACCTCCCTTACCCCTTCCTTCCAACCTTTTCTAGGACGACCCCTTCCCCTACAGATTTAAATGCTCTCCATGTCATTCTACTTTGATCCATTCTCTCTAAATGACCAAACCACCTCAACAACCCCTCTTCAGCCCTCTGACTAATACTTTTATTAACTCCACACCTTCTCCTAATTTCCACACTCCGAATTTTCTGCATAATATTTACACCACACATTGCCCTTAGACAGGACATCTCCACTGCCTCCAACTGTCTCCTCGCTGCAGCATTTACAACCCAAGCTTCACACCCATATAAGAGTGTTGGTACCACTATACTTTCATACATTCCCTTCTTTGCCTCCATAGATAATGTTCTTTGTCTCCACATATACCTCAACGCACCACTCACCTTTTTTCCCTCATCAGTTCTATGATTTACCTCATCCTTCATAAATCCATCCGCCGACACGTCAACTCCCAAGTATCTGAAAACATTCACTTCTTCCATACTCCTCCTCCCCAATTTAATATCCAATTTTTCTTTATCTAAATCGGCTTCAAGAAGAAATCCAAATATTCTTCCTTGAAGCCTTTATATATATATATATATATATATATATATATATATATATATATATATATATATATATATATATATATATATATATATATATATATATATATGTCTCACTGGCTTTATTGAGTTATCATAGACATTATTGACTGGAAATGGGTCACACTGTTCGACTTTATTGTGTTATAATTAATATTATTTGGGTTACAATATCTGTGTGATATAAAGAATTTTGCACTTACTCGATGGCTTACTTACTTGTAAACTCATAGTAGCCTTGCTTGCCTTCTCTACGTTCTTCCCAAAAATGAATCTTACAAACCGATATCATTTTTTTCTGGAGTTATATTTCGGAATAAATCATACATTTAGACGTATTTTTCCTCCCTTAAAATATAAATCATACAATTTCATACGTATTTTTTTGTCTTCCCAGTAAGGGAGTTACTTTCTCAACTCCTCTTTCCCAGAATAAATCACACAATTCGGTATGATTTCCCCCGTACGAGAAATTCATTCCACTTCCCAACACAATCTGTCTCAAAAGACTAGCCAAACTGACCATCAACGTCCCTCTTCTATTTGTCTATCGCCAGCTGTCCATGAGTTGACAAATCGACCCTCCCGACATTTGACCTCCTTCTCCCATTCCCTCTCTTGAGCCGATAAAATCGACTCAAAATTCCATTTCCCTACGGTTTAAATGGCTATATCGTTTGCATGGTGCTTCGGGCCTTACGTCGGTGCGTTGTTTGACACTGTCCGTCTGGAGAGTCGGCAAACGTAAGCAGAGTTCTGTTGACTTTGCTGACAGATTAAACGCGTTCCTCCATAGAACGGCTTTTTAAAGGAGTTACCCATTAAAAGTTATATTTTCGATAATTTTGTAGGTAATAGATCATGGGATTATCTTTCTGGGACTTTAGAGCCCGGATTTTCACTAGTTTTTTACGTTATTACTGCTGAAAATAAGTAGGTTACCCGTTTTTAGTTTAATAAAGATTATTGGTTGAAGATTATTATAATTGTTATTAACAGTGTGATTATCAATTTAATATAAGTGGCATCGTAAAATTTGCAAATAATAATAATAATTGTTATTTATTATTATTATTATTATTATTATTATTATTATTATTATTATTATTATTATTATTAATTGCTTATGTACACTGTAATATGTTTGTGTTTGGCTTAAGTTAGGCAAGGAATGGAATACCGGCTAATCTTTAACTAACTAATGGTTTAAATTGAGAAGTCATTATCATTATCATGATGAAAACTAAGCACTAAACCAATGTGGGTCTTACAGCGCTGCTGCCAAGACGTTGTTAGTGACAGGTTATAATTGCTTGGTCGTCCGTAGTTCACGACTGAAGACGCCTGAGTGATGGATCAGCACTCACGAACGATGGGTGGAATCCGGTGGCGGTCTGTCCCTGAGAGATAGAATGTTTTGGGTGTAAGGGAGAGAGAGAGAGAGAGAGAGAGAGAGAGAGAGAGAGAGAGAGAGAGAGAAGCAGAAGAGGAGGAACAAATAGGAAAACCAAAATTTAAATAAGGATGTGTGGAAATATAGATTTGGCAATAAAGTTGTAAACGAGTAGATCAAACTCTCAGACACCATCAAAGAGGTGGAAACTTTGAGTGGCTTAAATATACTAAATTGGGTGGTATGTCGGTGGGTGTGAGTCGGACCTGCCTAGCGTGGACCAGTAAGCCCATGTTTTTAAGAGGCCAGGAGCCTCAACTTGATACCCCCCTTCCCCACAGAGGACAAAAGGTGAGTACACACTCTACTTGCTGCACTTAAA
>NC_091344.1:24028412-24045912 GCF_038502225.1 Cherax quadricarinatus
CAATAAACTAGCCAATACAATCCACAGGATGGACACAAGGTACACAATAAACTAGCCAATACAATCCACGGGATGGACACAAGGTACACAATAAACTAGCCAATACAATCCACAGGATGGACACAAGGTACACAATAAACTAGCCAATACAATCCACGGGATGGACACAAGGTATACAATAAACTAGCCAATACAATCCACGGGATGGACACAAGGTACACAATAAACTAGCCAATACAATCCACAGGATGGACACAAGGTACACAATAAACTAGCCAATACAATCCACGGGATGGACACAAGGTATACAATAAACTAGCCAATACAATCCACAGGATGGACACAAGGTATACAATAAACTAGCCACTACCATCCACAGGATGGACACAAGGTATACAATAAACTAGCCAATACAATCCACGGGATGGACACAAGGTATACAATAAACTAGCCAATACAATACACAGGATGGACACAAGGTACACAATAAACTAGCCAATACAGTCCACAGGATGGACACAAGGTATACAATAAACTAGCCACTACCATCCACAGGATGGACACAGTATGTCTCCTGTGCACCATTTTAACGCTTAAAATAGGGATTAATGTAAACTACCAATGTATATACACTGAGAGACATACACCTCTTAATGTATATACACTGAGAGATATACATCTCTCCTTCAATGTATCCTGCTTCCCCAGTTTATATGTGTGTGTATACATTGATAGAGAGAAATATCTTAGTTAAAATAAAGAATATTACTGTGAGAAGACAAAGCTCTTTTTTTTTTATCATATATACATATTTTCAAGACCATAAAAACATCCCAGAAAAATAAAAATGTTCTCAAAACACTACAATCATTGTGTTAGTGAGTGAGAGCCACTGACAGCCCCCTCCACCCACAGCTGGCTGCTGTCCTTTAATTAATCGCTTTCTACAAATGATTCTGGGAATATTGCTTAAATATTTACAGATGGGAACTTTTCCGGAAAATCATCACACACACAGACGTACACACAGATGTACACACAGACGTACACACAGCCGATTAGCTCACTCTGGACGATTACCGATGCCAGCCAGTCATACAGGGGCACCCGATAAGTAGTCTCATCTGGATCGTGACGTCGCGAGGAACTGACGAATGGGGAGCCAGAACGCTCGAGCAGTCAGCCAATCACGCTGTGTTTATCTCATCTATGAAATTTTCATATGAAGGCCGGGAAGCGTGAATAATGTCATTCACACAAGCTTGAATAAACGTCCTGGGCAGTAAATACCAATAACTAGCAGACATATTGCTGCTTGCTAGCAAAGAGGAGCAATTTGTGCAAGATTCAGTTCACGTGACGGGCGATTACATAGCTGGATTAATGGGTATCATGGATTACATGTGGTGGTGTAAGTGTGGGAGGGACATCTTACTGGTGCTGGTGGAACCTGGGTGCGGGAGGGACGTCTCAACTGGTCCTACTGGAGCCTGGGTGTGGGAGGACGGGACATCCCAACTGGTCCTACTGGAGCCTGGGTGTGGGAGGGACGTCTCAACTGGTCCTACTGGAGCCTGGGTGTGGGAGGGACGTCTCAACTGGTCCTACTGGAGCCTGGGTGTGGGAGGACGGGACATCCCAACTGGTCCTACTGGAGACTGGGTGTGGGAGGAAAGGACTTCCCACTTGGAGCCTTGTTAGAAGTGTCAATAAACCCACACGTGCTTACACCCATTAATCACCTCCGCCATATTGGATTCGTCACGTGACTCCACCATTATCCTTGTCAAAGAGACACGCTTTGTTATCCAGGAGCACCACAGACGCAACCCACAGCCTTCCAAACCCAGATCCAAAACAGCCTTTCCGCTGGAGGGTCTTCAAGCCCATTCCCACCGCAGCCTCAGGTTTGTTTAAGCCCCCAAGGCTCTCCGTAATGCTATTGGAACTCCTTAACGTGCTCAGTAATCGGAAAACACGAGGAATTCATTAGCAGAACTGGTGAATGCAGCGTCTACCCTACCTGACAATGGTGGTGCCCTGCCTCGTTCCAGAGGTTGTTGTCACCAGCACTCACAGCAGATATTATCGATGGTCCCCCTGTTACACACGAAGAACCAGTGGCAGTGGTAGCAGCAGTGGTAGCAGCAGTGGCAGTAGCAGTGGTAGCAGCAGTGGCAGCAGCAGTGGTAGCAGCAGCGGTAGAAACAGTGGCAGCAGCAGTGGCAGCAGCAGTGGCAGCAGCAGTGGTAGAAACAGTGGCAGCAGCGGTAGCAGCAGCAGTAGCAGTGCTAGTAGCAGTGGTAACAGCAATACTAGTAGTGACAATAACAGCTGCAATAGCAGCACTAGCACTAGGAACAGTAATAATAGGAGAAGAAGTAGCAGTAGTAGTAGCAGCAAGAGTAATAGTAATATAAATAGTAGTAGCAGTAGCAAAAGTAGCAGAAGTATCAGCAGAAAATGGCAGTAGTAGTTGTTGTAGTAGTAGTAGTGGTACTAGCAGCAGCAGCAGTAGTACTAGGAGCACTAGTAGGTTTACAGAAGAGTCGTTATCTTACCTCAGCTCATCTACAAATTAAGTTATTAGAGATAGGGAGGTAAGTTAGGCAATTTGTAGTCTAATGTACAACTTTGTTCCGGTGGTGGCAGTTATTACTTTGAAACCTAACCTAACTTAAACTAACCTAACTTAACATAACCTAACTTAACTTAACCTAACCTAACTTAACCTTACCTAACTTAACTTAACCTAACTTAACCTAACCTAACTTAACCTAACCTAACCATGATGATCCTTTTCAAATCACTTGTTCTCTCTAGGCTGGAATACTGCTGTACATTAACATCTCCATTCAAAGCAGGTGAAATCGTAGATCTAGAGAGTGTACAGAGATCCTTTACTGCACGTATAAGTTCTGTCAAGCACCTTAACTACTGGGAACGCTTGGAAGCACTTGACTTGTACTCGTTGGAACGCAGGAGGGAGAGATATATCATAATCTACACTTGGAAAATCTTGGAAGGAATGGTCCCAAATCTGCACACAGAAATCACTCCCTACGAAAGTAAAAGACTGGGCAGGCGATGCAAAATGCCCCCAATAAAAAGTAGGGGCGCCATTGGTACACTAAGAGAAAACACCATAAGTGTCCGGGGGCCAAAACTGTTCAACAGCCTCCCATCAAGCATTAGGGGAATTGCCAATAAACCCCTGGCTGCCTTCAAGAGAGAGCTGGACAGATACCTAAAGTCAGTGCCGGATCAGCCGGGCTGTGGCTCGTACGTTGGACTGCGTGCGGCCAGCAGTACCAGCCTAGTTGATCAAGCCCTGATCCATCGGGAGGCCTGGTCATGGACCGGGCCGCGGGGGCGTTGATCCCCGGAATAACCTCCAGGTAACCTCCAGGTAACCTAACCTAACCTAACCTAATCTAACTTAACCTAACCTAACTTAACCTAACCTAACCTAACCTAACTTAACCTAACCTAACCTAACCTAACCTAACCTAACCTAACCTAACTTTACCTAACCTAACTTAACCTAACCTAACCTAACCTAACTTAACCTAACCTAACTTAACCTAACCTAGCCTAACCTAACGTAATTTAACCTAACCAAACGAAACCTAACCTAAATTAACTTAACCTAACCTAACCTAGCCTTACTTAGCTTAACCTAACCGAACGTAACTTAACCTAACCTAACCTAACCTAATTTAACCTAACCTAACCTAACTTAACCTAACCTAGCCTAACCTAACCTAACCTAACCTAACCTAACATAACATAACATAACCTAACTTAACCTAACCTAACTTCACCTAACCTAACCTAACCTAACCTACCTTGACTAACCTAACCTAACGAAATTTAACCTAACCAAACCAAACCTATCCTAAATTAACTTAACCTAACCTAACCTAACCTAACCTAACCTAGCCTAACCTACCCGAGCCTAACTTAATTTAACCTAACCTAACCTAACCTAACCTAACCTAACTTAACCTCTCCTAACATAACTGAATTTAAAATTACCAAGTGGGTAAAATAGCTAGAAGCGTTCAGAAAGCGACGTTCAGTGCTACGTTAAAAAACGCCCGGTGGCCTGGTGGCTAAAGCTCCCGCTTCACACACGGAGGGCCCGGGTTCGATTCCCGGCGGGTGGAAACATTTCGACACGTTTCCTTACACCTGTTGTCCTGTTCACCTAGCAGCAAATAGGTACCTGGGTGTTAGTCGACTGGTGTGGGTCGCATCCTGGGGGACAAGATTAAGGACCACAATGGAAATAAGTTAGACAGTCCTCGATGACGCACTGACTTTCTTGGGTTATCCTGGGTGGCTAACCCTCCGGGGTTAAAAATCCGAACGAAATCTTATCTTAATCTTAACGTATTAAAATAGAAAATAACTTGGTCTATCACCTCTGTCTATCAGCCAGCTGTCGCAGACGATGATAATAGATAGATAGATGCCACCATTGCAAACCATAACTCAACCATAAAACGCAATTCTTGGTGACACAAAATACTAAAAAAAAAAAAACGATGTTTTCCCCTTATGACGAATGGGTGAAAGTCTTCATAAAACTCAAAGAAAATGGGAGACGGGCATTACAAAAAAAAAAAAAGAAGGGGGTGTTAGCGGGGATTTACTGACGACGTTTCGCCCATAGAGTGGGCCATCATCAGGTCACAAAAGCGGAATTTTTGCACTATTTCCCTCCACTAGAAACGGGTTATTGAGCGGCGGGAGGCAGAGAGGGGCACCACCGCTGCACAACCCGGGGTTAAAATCACTGCTGGCTTTGTTGACATCACGACCTGGGTTGAAAACAAGAAGAAGGACCCACAATGGATAGAAAAGATGGATTAACTTCTCTCTGGGGCCGTTGGAGTCCTTTCTATCCTCTCTGTCCCATCCCCCCCACAGTTGTCCATCCCTATTCCTCGTTCTTCTTCCTCTTCTCGCCCATATATCGTATATTCTGTGTCTGGTTTACTAATTTTTTCTGACTTTAAGTTGGGAGGTTGATGGAACGTGTGTGTGTGTGTGTGTGTGTGTGTGTGTATGTGTGTGTGTGTGTGTGTGTGTGTGTGTGTGTGTGTGTGTGTGTGTGTGTGTGTGTGTGTGTGTGTGTGTGTGTGTGTGTGTGTGTATGTGTGTGTGTGTGTGTGTGTGTGTGTGTGTGTGTGTGTGTGTGTGTGTGTGTGTGTGTGTGTGTGTGTGTGTGTGTGTGTGTGTGTGTGTGTGTGTGTGTGTGTGTGTGTGTGTGTGTGTGTGTGTGTGTGTGCGTGTGTACTCACCTAATTGTACTCACCTAATTGTGGTTGCAGGTGTCGAGACTCAGCTCCTGGCCCCGCCTCTTCACTGATCGCTACTGGATCCTCTCTCTCTCTGCTTCCTGAGCTTTGTCATACCTCTTCTTAAAACTATGTATGGTTCCTGCCTCCACTACTTCACTTGCTAGGCTATTCCACTTGCTGACAACTCTATGACTGAAGAAATACTTCCTAACGTCCCTGTGACTCGTCTGAGTCTTCAGCTTCCAGTTGTGACCCCTTGTCCCTGTGTCCCCTCTCTGGAACATCCTATCTCTGTCCACCTTGTCTATTCCCCGCAGTATGTCGTTATCATGTCTCCCCTGACCCTTCTGTCCTCCAGTGTCGTCAGTCCGATTTCCCTTAACCTTTCCTCGTACGACATTCCCTTGAGCTCTGGGACTAGCCTTGTTGCAAACCTTTGTACTTTCTCTAACTTCTTGACGTGCTTGACCAAGTGTGGGTTCCAGACTGGTGCTGCATACTCCAGTATGGGCCTAACATACACAGTGTACAGTGTCTTCAACGATTCCTTATTAAGGTATCGGAACGCTATTCTCAGGTTTGCCAGGCGCCCGTATGCTGCAGCGGTTATTTGGTTGATGTGTGCCTCCGGTGATGTGCTCGGTGTTATGGTCACCCCAAGGTCTTTCTCCCTGAGTGAGGTCTGTAGTCTTTGTCCACCTAGCCTATACTCTGTCTGCGGTCTTCTTTGACCCTCCCCAATCTTCATGACTTTGCATTTGGCTGGATTGAATTCGAAAAGCCAGTTGCTGGACCACATGTCCAGCCTGTCCAGGTCTCTTTGTAGTCCTGCCTCATCCTCGTCCGATTTAATTCTTCTCATCAACTTCACGTCATCTGCGAACAGGGACACTTCAGAGTCCATTCCTTCCATCATGTCGTTCACATATATCAAAAATAGCACTGGTCCTAGAACTGACCCCTGTGGGACCCCGCTCGTAACAGGCGCCCACTGTGATACCTCTTCACGTACCATGACTCGTTGCTGCCTCCCTGTCAGGTATTTCCTTATCCATTGCAGTGCCCTCCCTGTTACATGCGCCTGATCCTCCAGCTTCTGCACTAATCTCTTGTGGGGAACTGTGTCAAAGGCCTTCCTGCAGTCTAGGAAAACGCAATCTACCCACCCCTCTCTCTCGTGTCTTACTTCTGTTACCTTGTCATAAAACTCCAGGAGGTTTGTGATACAAGATTTGCCTTCCATGAACCCATGCTGGTTTTCATTTATAATCGTGTGTGTGTGTGTGTGTGTGTGTGTGTGTGTGTGTGTGTGTGTGTGTGTGTGTGTGTGTGTGTGTGTGTGTGTGTGTGTGTGTGTGTGTGTGTGTGTGTGTGTGTGTGTGTGTGTGTGTGTGTGTGTGTGTGTGTGTGTGTGTGTGTGTGTGTGTGTGTGTGTATGTGTGTGTGTATGTGTGTGTGTGTGTGTGTGTGTGTGTATGTGTGTGTGTGTGTGTGTGTGTGTGTGTGTGTGTGTGTGTGTGTGTGTGTGTGTGTGTGTGTGTATGTGTGTGTGCGTATGTGTACTACCACTACTACTACTGCTACTGTTACTACTATTACTACTAGTAGTTACTACCACTACTACTGCTAGTACTAATACTTCTACTTCTGCTACTACTACGACCATCACCACCACTACTACGACCATCACCACCACTACTACGACCATCACCACCACTACTACGACCATCACCACCACTACTACGACCATCACCACCACTACTACGACCATCACCACCACTACTACGACCATCACCACCACTACTACGACCATCACAACCACTACTACGACCATCACCACCACTACTACGACCATCACCACCACTACTACGACCATCACCACCACTACTACGACCATCACCACCACTACTACGACCATCACCACCACTACTACGACCATCACCACCACTACTACGACTACTAATAATATTATAACTATTATTATTATTCTTGTTTATTATTCTTAGTGTCAGTATCATAACTAGCATCACCAGTATCATAACTATCATCACCAGTATCATAACTAGCATCACCAGTATCATAACTATCATCACCAGTATCATAACTATCATCACCAGTATCATAACTATCATCACCAGTATCATAACTATCATCACCAGTATCATAACTAGCATCACCAGTATCATAACTAGCATCACCAGTATCATAACTAGCATCACCAGTATCATAACTAGCATCACCAGTATCATAACTAGCATCACCAGTATCATAACTATCATCACCAGTATCATAACTATCATCACCAGTATCATAACTATCATCACCAGTATCATAACTAGCATCACCAGTATCATAACTAGCATCACCAGTATCATAACTAGCATCACCAGTATCATAACTAGCATCACCAGTATCATAACTAGCATCACCAGTATCATAACTAGCACCACCAGTAGCATAACTAGCATCACCAGTAGCATAACTAGCATCACCAGTATCATAACTAGCACCACCAGTAGCATAACTAGCACCACCAGTATCATAACTAGCATCACCAGTATCATAACTAGCATCACCAGTATCATAACTAGCACCACCAGTAGCATAACTAGCATCACCAGTAGCATAACTAGCATCACCAGTATCATAACTAGCATCACCAGTATCATAACTAGCATCACCAGTAGCATAACTAGCATCACCAGTATCATAACTAGCACCACCAGTATCATAACTAGCATCACCAGTAGCATAAGTAGCACCACCAGTATCATAACTAGCATCACCAGTAGCATAACTAGCATCACCAGTATCATAACTAGCATCACCAGTATCATAACTAGCATCACCAGTAGCATAACTAGCATCACCAGTATCATAACTAGCACCACCAGTAGCATAACTAGCATCACCAGTATCATAACTAGCACCACCAGTATCATAACTAGCATCACCAGTAGCATAACTAGCACCACCAGTATCATAACTAGCATCACCAGTATCATAACTAGCATCACCAGTAGCATAACTAGCATCACCAGTATCATAACTAGCATCACCAGTATCATAACTAGCATCACCAGTATCATAACTAGCATCACCAGTAGCATAACTAGCATCACCAGTATCATAACTAGCACCACCAGTATCATAACTAGCATCACCAGTAGCATAACTAGCATCACCAGTATCATAATTAGCACCACCAGTATCATAACTAGCATCACCAGTAGCATAACTAGCACCACCAGTATCATAACTAGCATCACCAGTAGCATAACTAGCATCACCAGTATCATAACTAGCATCACCAGTAGCATAACTAGCATCACCAGTATCATAACTAGCATCACCAGTAGCATAACTAGCATCACCAGTAGCATAACTAGCATCACCAGTAGCATAACTAGCATCACCAGTAGCATAACTAGCATCACCAGTATCATAACTAGCATCACCAGTATCATAACTAGCATCACCAGTAGCATAACTAGCATCACCAGTATCATAACTAGCACCACCAGTATCATAACTAGCATCACCAGTAGCATAACTAGCACCACCAGTATCATAACTAGCATCACCAGTATCATAACTAGCACCACCAGTAGCATAACTAGCATCACCAGTATCATAACTAGCACCACCAGTATCATAACTAGCATCACCAGTATCATAACTAGCATCACCAGTATCATAACTAGCATCACCAGTATCATAACTAGCATCACCAGTATCATAACTAGCATCACCAGTAGCATAACTAGCATCACCAGTAGCATAACTAGCATCACCAGTAGCATAACTAGCATCACCAGTAGCATAATTAGCATCACCAGTAGCATAACTAGCACCACCAGTAGCATAACTAGCATCACCAGTAGCATAACTAGCATCACCAGTATCATAACTAGCACCACCAGTAGCATAACTAGCATCACCAGTATCATAACTAGCACCACCAGTATCATAACTAGCATCACCAGTATCATAACTAGCATCACCAGTATCATAACTAGCATCACCAGTATCATAACTAGCATCACCAGTATCATAACTAGCACCACCAGTAGCATAACTAGCATCACCAGTATCATAACTAGCACCAACAGTAGCATAACTAGCATCACCAGTATCATAACTAGCACCACCAGTAGCATAACTAGCATCACCAGTATCATAACTAGCACCACCAGTAGCATAACTAGCATCACCAGTATCATAACTAGCATCACCAGTATCATAACTAGCATCACCAGTATCATAACTAGCATCACCAGTATCATAACTAGCATCACCAGTATCATAACTAGCATCACCAGTAGCATAACTAGCATCACCAGTATCATAACTAGCATCACCACTATCATAACTAGCATCACCAGTATCATAACTAGCATCACCAGTATCATAACTAGCATCACCAGTAGCATAACTAGCATCACCAGTATCATAACTAGCATCACCAGTATCATAACTAGCATCACCAGTAGCATAACTAGCATCACCAGTAGCATAACTAGCATCACCAGTATCATAACTAGCACCACCAGTAGCATAACTAGCATCACCAGTATCATAACTAGCACCACCAGTATCATAACTAGCATCACCAGTATCATAACTAGCATCACCAGTATCATAACTAGCATCACCAGTATCATAACTAGCATCACCAGTATCATAACTAGCACCACCAGTAGCATAACTAGCATCACCAGTATCATAACTAGCACCAACAGTAGCATAACTAGCATCACCAGTATCATAACTAGCACCACCAGTAGCATAACTAGCATCACCAGTATCATAACTAGCACCACCAGTAGCATAACTAGCATCACCAGTATCATAACTAGCATCACCAGTATCATAACTAGCATCACCAGTATCATAACTAGCATCACCAGTATCATAACTAGCATCACCAGTATCATAACTAGCATCACCAGTAGCATAACTAGCATCACCAGTATCATAACTAGCATCACCACTATCATAACTAGCATCACCAGTATCATAACTAGCATCACCAGTATCATAACTAGCATCACCAGTAGCATAACTAGCATCACCAGTATCATAACTAGCATCACCAGTATCATAACTAGCATCACCAGTATCATAACTAGCATCACCAGTAGCATAACTAGCATCACCAGTATCATAACTAGCATCACCAGTAGCATAACTAGCATCACCAGTAGCATAACTAGCATCACCAGTATCATAACTAGCATCACCAGTATCATAACTAGCATCACCAGTATCATAACTAGCATCAAAAGTACCATAACTAGCATCACCAGTAGCATAACTAGCATCACCAGTAGCATAACTAGCATCACCAGTATCATAACTAGCATCACCAGTATCATAACTAGCATCACCAGTATCATAACTAGCATCACCAGTAGCATAACTAGCATCACCAGTAGCATAACTAGCATCACCAGTAGCATAACTAGCATCACCAGTATCATAACTAGCATCACCAGTATCATAACTAGCATCACCAGTAGCATAACTAGCATCACCAGTATCATAACTAGCATCACCAGTAGCATAACTAGCATCACCAGTAGCATAACTAGCATCACCAGTAGCATAACTAGCATCACCAGTAGCATAACTAGCATCACCAGTATCATAACTAGCATCACCAGTATCATAACTAGCATCACCAGTAGCATAACTAGCATCACCAGTATCATAACTAGCATCACCAGTATCATAACTAGCATCACCAGTAGCATAACTAGCATCACCAGTATCATAACTAGCATCACCAGTATCATAACTAGCATCACCAGTATCATAACTAGCACCACCAGTAGCATAACTAGCATCACCAGTATCATAACTAGCACCACCAGTAGCATAACTAGCATCACCAGTATCATAACTAGCACCACCAGTAGCATAACTAGCATCACCAGTATCATAACTAGCACCACCAGTAGCATAACTAGCATCACCAGTATCATAACTAGCATCACCAGTATCATAACTAGCATCACCAGTATCATAACTAGCATCACCAGTATCATAACTAGCATCACCAGTATCATAACTAGCATCACCAGTAGCATAACTAGCATCACCAGTATCATAACTAGCATCACCAGTATCATAACTAGCATCACCAGTATCATAACTAGCATCACCAGTATCATAATTAGCATCACCAGTAGCATAACTAGCATCACCAGTATCATAACTAGCATCACCAGTATCATAACTAGCATCACCAGTATCATAACTAGCATCACCAGTAGCATAACTAGCATCACCAGTATCATAACTAGCATCACCAGTAGCATAACTAGCATCACCAGTAGCATAACTAGCATCACCAGTATCATAACTAGCATCACCAGTATCATAACTAGCATCACCAGTATCATAACTAGCATCACCAGTAGCATAACTAGCATCACCAGTAGCATAACTAGCATCACCAGTAGCATAACTAGCATCACCAGTATCATAACTAGCATCACCAGTATCATAACTAGCATCACCAGTATCATAACTAGCATCACCAGTAGCATAACTAGCATCACCAGTAGCATAACTAGCATCACCAGTAGGATAACTAGCATCACCAGTATCATAACTAGCATCACCAGTATCATAACTAGCATCACCAGTTGCATAACTAGCATCACCAGTATCATAACTAGCATCACCAGTAGCATAACTAGCATCACAAGTAGCATAACTAGCATCACCAGTAGCATAACTAGCATCACCAGTAGCATAACTAGCATCACCAGTATCATAACTAGCATCACCAGTATCATAACTAGCATCACCAGTAGCATAACTAGCATCACCAGTATCATAACTAGCATCACCAGTATCATAACTAGCATCACCAGTAGCATAACTAGCATCACCAGTATCATAACTAGCATCACCAGTATCATAACTAGCATCACCAGTAGCATAACTAGCATCACCAGTATCATAACTAGCATCACCAGTAGCATAACTAGCATCACAAGTAGCATAACTAGCATCACCAGTAGCATAACTAGCATCACCAGTAGCATAACTAGCATCACCAGTATCATAACTAGCATCACCAGTATCATAACTAGCATCACCAGTAGCATAACTAGCATCACCAGTATCATAACTAGCATCACCAGTATCATAACTAGCATCACCAGTAGCATAACTAGCATCACCAGTATCATAACTAGCATCACCAGTATCATAACTAGCATCACCAGTATCATAACTAGCATCACCAGTAGCATAACTAGCATCACCAGTAGCATAACTAGCATCACCAGTAGCATAACTAGCATCACCAGTAGCATAACTAGCATCACCAGTAGCATAACTAGCATCACCAGTAGCATAACTAGCATCACCAGTATCATAACTAGCATCACCAGTAGCATAACTAGCATCACCAGTAGCATAACTAGCATCACCAGTAGCATAACTAGCATCACCAGTAGCATAACTAGCATCACCAGTAGCATAACTAGCACCACCAGTAGCATAACTAGCATCACCAGTAGCATAACTAGCATCACCAGTAGCATAACTAGCATCACCAGTAGCATAACTAGCATCACCAGTAGCATAACTAGCATCACCAGTAGCATAACTAGCACCACCAGTAGCATAACTAGCACCACCAGTAGCATAACTAGCATCACCAGTATCATAACTAGCATCACCAGTATCATAACTAGCATCACCAGTAGCATAACTAGCATCACCAGTATCATAACTAGCATCACCAGTATCATAACTAGCATCACCAGTAGCATAACTAGCATCACCAGTAGCATAACTAGCATCACCAGTAGCATAACTAGCATCACCAGTAGCATAACTAGCATCACCAGTATCATAACTAGCATCACCAGTAGCATAACTAGCATCACCAGTAGCATAACTAGCATCACCAGTAGCATAACTAGCACCACCAGTAGCATAACTAGCACCACCAGTAGCATAACTAGCATCACCAGTATCATAACTAGCATCACCAGTATCATAACTAGCATCACCAGTATCATAACTAGCATCACCAGTATCATAACTAGCATCACCAGTATCATAACTAGCATCACCAGCATCATAACTAGCATCACCAGCATCATAACTAGCATCACCAGTATCATAACTAGCATCACCAGTATCATAACTAGCATCACCAGTATCATAACTAGCATCACCAGTATCATAACTAGCATCACCAGTAGCATAACTAGCATCACCAGTAGCATAACTAGCATCACCAGTAGCATAAACACAAACACTATCGGTCAACTATTCAACTGTAAACAGTCCCCCAGATCACAGTCAGATATTACCATAGTTCCCCTCTTAACTCACCACACATCCCAGCCTCCCACACATATATCTATCCATATCTATCCGTATTGCAGCGGCAAACGAGCTGTGGAAAGCCGCTATGGATCAGACGTATGGGCGAAGGGGTTCCATTTAACGTGCAAATTACCATAGGAGTTATTAAACTAGATCGAAATCAGTGTTCGTCTTTTTTTTTTTTGGTAACTGCCAGGGCTGATGTGAGATAAACAACTGGTAACAGCTACAGACACCAGCGTATATACTGGGACTTAGACATATATACTGGGATTTGGATATATATTAGTCCCTCTGTGTGTATCTAAATGACTGTGTATGTCTAAATCCCTGTATTTAGACATATACACGGGGATTTAGACATGTATACTGTGATTTAGATATTCGCTGGGATTTAGACATATGCAAAAAGCTAGACATATACATAGGGATTTAGACTTATGCACCGAGATTTACATATATACACAGGACTTTAGACATATACACAGGGTTTTAGACATATGCAGAGGGATTTAGACATATACAGTGTGGCTCAGACGTATTTGTCGTGCCGAATAGGTAAAACTTACGATTTTGGCATAAATAGCAAGGCTCTTCTTGCCGAATAAGGCAAGGAAAAATTTGTTTATGCAATAATTTCGCAAAAATCATTCTGAACCTAACGAAAAATATATTTCATTGTGTTTGTTTATTATTAAATTATTGTAAACTTATCTAAAATATATTTAGTTGGATTAGGTTAAATTAAATTGCGCTTGTCCTAATAAGGTTAGGTAAGCTTTCTAAGGTACCTTTAGTACGAAATTATTAATTTTTACATTAACAGAAATAATATATATATATATATATATATATATATATATATATATATATATATATATATATATATATATATAGTATATATATATATATATATATATATATATATATATATATATATATATATATATATATATATATATATATATATATATATATATATATATATATATATATATATATATATATATATATATATATATATATATATATATATATATATATATATATATATAAAGTATATATATGTATATATATATATATATATATATATATATATATATATATATATATATATATATATACATATATATACATATATATATATATATATATATATATATATATATATATATATATATATATATATATATATATATATATATATATAAAGTATATATATGTATATATATATGTATATATATATATATATATATATATATATATATATATATATATATATATATATATATATATATATATATATATATATATATATATATATATATATATACATATATATATATATATATATATATATATATATATATATATATATATATATATATATATATATATATATATATATATATATATATATATATTGCTAGTAATAAAAACGACTGATAAGAAAGAATGATGTGTTTTACTGTCACTCATGTTAAACACGGCTGTGACTGGCCAGTGACTGGATGGGTGACCATTGTGGATATATCCTTCAACGCATGTCTATCGAGATTTCCCCAGTATGAAAGTACTTTAGTATATTTTGAAATATACTCAAGGCCTACGGGTATACAGCGGAATAAACAAACGCCGGTGTATGACGAAAGCCGTCGGTACAGCGCTGGACCACCTACACGGCAGGACCATGGTTTGAATCTCAGGCTGTCCTTAGCAGGCTGGTGTGGGTCGCATCCTGGGGACAAAAATTGACCTAATTAGCACGAAATGCGCTGCATAAGCAGGGAATTTCTATATAGTAGTATGTCATTGATGTCAGCTATGGTCTGTATAAGTTGTATCATGTAGTAGTATAGATTATTATTATTATTATTATTATTATTATTATTATTATTATTATTATTATTATTATTGTTATTATTATTATTATTATTAGTTATTATTTTTTTTTTTTTTTTTTTTATTATCACACCGGCCGATTCCCACCAAGGCAGGGTGGCCCGAAAAAGAAAAACTTTCACCATCATTCACTCCATCACTGTCTTGCCAGAAGGGTGCTTTACACTACAGTTTTTAAACTGCAACATTAACACCCCTCCTTCAGAGTGCAGGCACTGTACTTCCCATCTCCAGGACTCAAGTCCGGCCTGCCGGTTTCCCTGAATCCCTTCATAAATGTTACTTTGCTCACACTCCAACAGCACGTCAAGTATTAAAAACCATTTGTCTCCATTCACTCCTATCAAACACGCTCACGCATGCCTGCTGGAAGTCCAAGCCCCTCGCACACAAAACCTCCTTTACCCCCTCCCTCCAACCCTTCCTAGGCCGACCCCTACCCCGCCTTCCTTCCACTACAGACTGATACACTCTTGAAGTCATTCTGTTTCGCTCCATTCTCTCTACATGTCCGAACCACCTCAACAACCCTTCCTCAGCCCTCTGGACAACAGTTTTGGTAATCCCGCACCTCCTCCTAACTTCCAAACTACGAATTCTCTGCATTATATTCACACCACACATTGCCCTCAGACATGACATCTCCACTGCCTCCAGCCTTCTCCTCGCTGCAACATTCATCACCCACGCTTCACACCCATATAAGAGCGTTGGTAAAACTATACTCTCATACATTCCCCTCTTTGCCTCCAAGGACAAAGTTCTTTGTCTCCACAGACTCCTAAGTGCACCACTCACTCTTTTTCCCTCATCAATTCTATGATTCACCTCATCTTTCATAGACCCATCCGCTGACACGTCCACTCCCAAATATCTGAATACGTTCACCTCCTCCATACTCTCTCCCTCCAATCTGATATTCAATCTTTCATCACCTAATCTTTTTGTTATCCTCATAACCTTACTCTTTCCTGTATTCACCTTTAATTTTCTTCTTTTGCACACCCTACCAAATTCATCCACCAATCTCTGCAACTTCTCTTCAGAATCTCCCAAGAGCACAGTGTCATCGGCAAAGAGCAGCTGTGACAACTCCCACTTTGTGTGTGATTCTTTATCTTTTAACTCCACGCCTCTTGCCAAGACCCTCGCATTTACTTCTCTTACAACCCCATCTATAAATATATTAAACAACCACGGTGACATCACACATCCTTGTCTAAGGCCTACTTTTACTGGGAAAAAATTTCCCTCTTTCCTACATACTCTAACTTGAGCCTCACTATCCTCGTAAAAACTCTTCACTGCTTTCAGTAACCTACCTCCTACACCATACACTTGCAACATCTGCCACATTGCCCCCCTATCCACCCTGTCATACGCCTTTTCCAAATCCATAAATGCCACAAAGACCTCTTTAGCCTTATCTAAATACTGTTCACTTATATGTTTCACTGTAAACACCTGGTCCACACACCCCCTACCTTTCCTAAAGCCTCCTTGTTCATCTGCTATCCTATTCTCCGTCTTACTCTTAATTCTTTCAATTATAACTCTACCATACACTTTACCAGGTACACTCAACAGACTTATCCCCCTATAATTTTTGCACTCTCTTTTATCCCCTTTGCCTTTATACAAAGGAACTATGCATGCTCTCTGCCAATCCCTAGGTACCTTACCCTCTTCCATACATTTATTAAATAATTGCACCAACCACTCCAAAACTATATCCCCACCTGCTTTTAACATTTCTATCTTTATCCCATCAATCCCGGCTGCCTTACCCCCTTTCATTTTACCTACTGCCTCACGAACTTCCCCCACACTCACAACTGGCTCTTCCTCACTCCTACAAGATGTTATTCCTCCTTGCCCTATACACGAAATCACAGCTTCCCTATCTTCATCAACATTTAACAATTCCTCAA
>NC_091344.1:24053412-24058412 GCF_038502225.1 Cherax quadricarinatus
CAGTGCTGGACCGTTTTAGTCTATGCTGGACTGTTTTGGTCCGTGCTGGACCGTTTTAGTCCATGGTGGACCGTTTTGGTCCGTGCTGCACCCTCCTGCACCAGGGGTAACACAATTTCCTGAAGAAGCTTCAACAGGGAGACGACGTTTCGCCTTGTGTAGAGTTCCAGCAAGTAAGTCATAGCTTGATGAAGCTCCACACTGAGTGAAACGTTGGCCATATCGAGGTCTCTCCTGTAAATTTTCCCTTTTGTCTCACTTATTGACTTATTCACTTTATTGACAACATTTCGCCCACACAGAGGGCGAAACAACGGTGAGGACAACTACCTATAACAACGATGTATAAGGCAATTTGAAGCTGAATAATAATAATAATAATAATAATAATAATAATAATAATAATAATAATAATAATAATAATAATAATAATAATAATAATAATAATAATAATAATAATAACAATAATTATAATAATAATAAAAATAATAATAATAATAATAATAATAATAATAATAATAATAATAATAATAATAATAATAATAATAATAATAATAATAATAATAATAATAATTATAATAATAATAATAATAATAATAATAATAATAATAATAATAATAATAATAATAATAATAATAATAATAATACGAGACACACAAACTATGAAAAAAAAAATCCGTTTTGTCCCCCACTGGTAAAATATATAAATGGTGAGATCTCAAGTTTCCTGCTGGAGGGATCAAAGAAGAAGAAATTTGGAAATGATGACAGGTCCAACACCCCTGACAATGGGGCGGGGGCAGCCCCTACAATGGGTGGTTCAGCCCACCTCTCTAAGTGGGTGGTGGTAGGTGGGTGTGACAAGAACAGACGAGGCTAGACTCTTTATTACCCCCAATTTCTGACTGGGCTTTAGAGAGTGAGAGAGAGAGAGAGAGAGAGAGAGAGAGAGAGAGAGATCCAGCTCTTGCTGTCTCCTGTTACCCCTTCTCTTCTTTTATCTTCTCTTCTCTCTCCCTCTCCTTATGTTCCCTGTCCCATCTTTCCTATTCTTTCATTTTCCTTCTTTTCCTCCCTTCTCTCCCTTCTCCCTCTTCTAAGTAAGTTTATTTAGATATAGACACACATAAACGCACTTATATAATTTACAAATTGTGAAAATTACCCTTCAGGATAACCTCTCCTCTCTCCTGCTCTTTTCTAGTATTCAAGAATACTAACGAGTATACTCAGTAGTATGCTTATATATCCTCAGTAGTATGCTAATATATCTTCAGTAGTATGCTCATATATCCTCAGTAGTATGCTCATATATCCTCAGTAGTATGCTCATATATCCTCAGTAGTATGCTCATATATCCTCAGTAGTATGCTCATATATCCTTAGTAGTATGCTCATATATCCTCAGTATTATGCTCATATATCCTCAGTAGTATGCTCATATATCCTCAGTAGTATGCTCATATATCCTCAGTAGTATGCTCATATATCCTCAGTAGTATGCTCATATATCCTCAGTAGTATGCTCATATATCCTCAGTAGTATGCTCATATATCCTCAGTAGTATGCTTATATATCCTCAGTAGTATGCTCATATATCCTCAGTAGTATGCTCATATATCCTCAGTAGTATGCTCATATATCCTCAGTAGTATGCTCATATATCCTCAGTAGTATGCTCATATATCCTCAGTAGTATGCTCATATATCCTCAGTAGTATGCTCATATATCCTCAGTAGTATGCTCATATATCCTCAGTAGTATGCTCATATATCCTCAGTAGTATGCTCATATATCCTCAGTAGTATGCTCATATATCCTCAGTAGTATGCTCATATATCCTCAGTAGTATGCTCATATATCCTCAGTAGTATGCTCATATATCCTCAGTAGTATGCTCATATATCCTCAGTAGTATGCTTATATATCCTCAGTAGTATGCTCATATATCCTCAGTAGTATGCTCATATATCCTCAGTAGTATGCTCATATATCCTCAGTAGTATGCTCATATATCCTCAGTAGTATGCTCATATATCCTCAGTAGTATGCTCATATATCCTCAGTAGTATGCTCATATATCCTCAGTAGTATGCTTATATATCCTCAGTAGTATGCTCATATATCCTCAGTAGTATGCTAATATATCTTCAGTAGTATGCTCATATATCCTCAGTAGTATGCTCATATATCCTCAGTAGTATGCTCATATATCTTCAGTAGTATGCTCATTATCCTTTAATTACAGCTAAACTCTTTTGACCTAATATTGAAACAAGAAATTTAATACTGTATAGTTATCTTGTTCCAACAATCAGTTTCTTTTATGGGTTCAGACAGTTTTTAAAACTTTGTAAATATTCAAGGTTAAGTGACCAGAAATTTTTCTTTTCAATACATAAAAGATTTGGCGACTGGTATAATATCAATCTGATTTTTTTTGGGGGGGGAGGGGGGCGTTGGGTGATGTACTTCCAGTCACACCTGACGCATCATTCCTATTGTTTTATGGATCTGCAGCGTAACGAGTTAGGAAGGAACGATAAAGACTGATTAATTATATAGAATTTGTCATTAGCTCAACTTTGATTTCAATGTGATGTCTCAATTCACTCAGTAGAAAATGTATAACTATTGAGAATGACAAGTCACAACACTTTTGTTTGAACGATTTAACATAAGAGTCACAAAATGGGGTTGTAAATTAGACATTTCTTTCCTTCCAGGATTCAAGTGAAGTCGTTATTTGATAATGGCTCACGACGTCCTGAAATGTCGTTCAGTTTCCCCTTAAAATATGCTAGTCAGCTGGAAATATGCTAAGCATTACCTAGCAGGGTGTCTCACATAGAGCAACAGGCGATCGATGAGTGTGAGCTATCTCGCAGTTTATGGACCCTTCCTCCGCCCTGCCGGCACTTACTAGGGTGTGTGACCTTGTGTGTGACCTAATGTTGTGCTTCCACCTTAACAGGTCACCGGAAGACGTGTGTCCCTCCCTAGAACTAAGTCGTAAGTCACCTGTGAGAGTGCGCAGGTAAGGAAGGTAAGATCATCCAGCCGGGCAGAGCGCCCGACGGTCGGGTGAGGAGGCCGAGAAGAATATTTGGAGATGCCGCGGGAAGCCACGGGAGGAGGAAGGCGATGCTGGTGACATCTGTTGGAGATCGATGGAGGGGCGGTGACGTGATGGCCCGGCGGCGTGGCACACGATGTCACCTGAGGCGCATCGGATGAGCATCTCGGTGACGTTCTAGACAAGGGGACGTCAGGGGGATGTCCCCGACTTCTAGTCAGAAGTTGCCGACACCGTTCAACTCTACGGACATTGTAACGGAACTGGTTCAGCTTCTGTGTGTCTGGAACTGACGGTGGCGTCCACAAATACAGTTTAAGCGAGCTAATCATCCTGAAGGAACATAAACAGGGATATTTCTACCTAAACAGAGACGAGAGGTGGAAATACTGTGATAGGGACGAGTAGGGGCGCGAGTCGTGCAGGCATATGGTGGACACGTGAACCTTAAGCAATACACAAAGCGGTGAACGTCAGGTCACGTCAGCAGTAAAGCGGCGCACATGCTGGCAGACTGATGAAGTTTGCAATGCAATTCAATTAAGGCATAAGTTGTGATGAATGTTGGAGTCAACGGAGGGATTTTTAAGGGTCGCTTGTCGCATCCCTGGCGCCACTGGCTACCCTCGACAGCTGTACACACCCGCCTCCCGGCCATACGTGATTACAAATGTAGTGCATCTTATACATATGTTTCTTATGCATTAAAATCGTGTATCGAAAGCTACTTGCATAAAATCTAGATGCTGGAAACAGATAATATAACAGCCAGTGATCTGCAGGTTGATATAACAGCAACAAAGTAAATAGCATGTGGTCAAAGGTTTGAAATCATTGCATTCGTGATAGCACCTGGTGTACAGCTGCTGGTGCCAGCCTTCACCCTCAATTTCACTACTTATTGCGGCATGGCTAATTATTTTAAAACTCAATACTTGACAGACGGGATTTAGGGAAACTACATTTTCCAACAATATGACTGAAACCAAACTTAATGTTTCTATTATTGTAATTTTCTAGATAAACTGTGCTTAATATTCACTTTGTCGCCTGTGTTGTCTCCTGTGTTTATAAGGTCAATATTTGCTGCCCTTTATTGCTTAATCCTCCAAAACAAGATACTGGTTATAATATCACTCACTGTTATATTTTAATGAGTCACACTTCATTTTGGGAAAGTCGTATCACATCGCATATCGTTTCCGTAATTAGGCCAACCATATGGTGCAGGAGAGCAGCACGCCCGGCACAGTTGGTAGTCAAGGGTGGGCGGCAGACGTGGGCGAGGGTGGGATGTGCAGAGGCAAGTCAGTGAAGGGAGTGAGGGGCGGCGGAGGAATTGTTGTCTCTTCCGAGGTCCAGTCAAGACTGAGGCTGTGGTGATCGCTTGGCTACCTTCCTCGCCCATTATCTGCCCTTTCTTAAGACGGGATGCTGGACCAGGAGGAAGCAGGACTCAGTCTAGTAGCACACTCCTAGTATGGCGTGAAGGCAGATCCTGATGTAATTCCCCGCGTCACAACACACCTTCAACCCCCAGTGTATCAACTATATTTTTTCCCACACTGCTATGCAAAATCTATGCAAGTACGATTTTCCGACATCTTAATATGTATAAGGAAACGTGGCCTTTCATTCACAAATAAATAAATATAACAGAACTGTCGAGGGCAGCAGGAAAATGCTTATGGCTGGTGACGCTGGGATATCTCAAGGGGACATGTTGAGTTCCCTCCTGTCTGTTTGTTGGACGTGGTTGTACGAACTAACTGATAGTTGTGGGTTGTCTTTTGTGCTCAAAACAAGGATAGGGGCATTATCTTGAAATCTGACCACTTATACAGACAAAGAAAGCGAATGCAGGTGCAGGAAGCCTTGATGAAACACCAGAAGCAGAGAGCAAGTGGGAGACCCGGAGGTG
>NC_091344.1:24065912-24073412 GCF_038502225.1 Cherax quadricarinatus
TGGTTCTCCACGCTACTGATCAGAACAAGGGTGCCATGGAAGGCACTGTGAACATCATGAGCTTCATGCAGGCACAACGCACTGCCATCTCTTACTTCCACTGGTCGTATCACAGGAAACAGTGCTGGTCAAGGATGTATGCAGGCAACATGTTGCCTCATGTCTGCTCCACCAGCCACGTTCGTAAAAGTCCTGCAATTTACAACTACCTCTACTCACACGTTTACCCAAATGGGTTCACTGCTCCTAGCGACAAGTCGTTGCAGTGCGACATGAGCGAGTTTGCTCACGTGGACCTGGACTCAGTGTTCGGGTACCAGAGCTATATGGATGAGCATGGTGGTTCACCAGTCTGTGTGGAGGTCAAGGTGGCACTACAACCAGCCAGCAGGGATCGTGTCTCCTCCTCAGCTCAATTCTTCCTCTGGCACCGTGGACAGACATAGGCCGTCAGTGGCAGCGTCACTTCTCAGATCAACGGCTTCTTCAATTATGCCGACATCCGCGACGCATCAACCGAGGACTTCCCAGTCTCCAGACTCTTCCTGAAGAACATGGTCTACAATTTCGTCGCCTTGCAGGACGGTGGGAAGAGACCTGTACTGGTCCGTGGCGTCAACTGCTCCTCAGCCCTCACTACTCTTAACGAAACAGGAGAACTGCAGGATTCCGGTCCGGTGGGCGACGTTCCCAACGATCTGAAGAATGTATCATACGGCGGAATCAATAGCATACCTTCCCTATTGCCCAACTTGTGTTATCCAGACCTACACATGAAGGACCTTGACGAGCGAGGAGACAGGTACCGCTTGGCCATCAAGGAACGCCTCAGACTCACCTCTAACACTACCTTACATTTAACAAAGAATTTTGACACGTTAGGCACACACTATCCTAACAGGCCGCTAAGTTATAACCTATTCAACACTTATGAAACCACCAGACGTAATGGTATCTTCAGGTCATTTTCGTTTATGGAGCCCTCATTTATATTTAGTCAGGGAAATAATACTTACATGAACGGTCTCGTCCGCCTGGAGAATATATATCGATCTAATTACATTATCAAGATGGTGCCGTTCACTGTTCTCTTTCTCAATGGTTATTCAGTTCGCACTCGAATAATGAGCTTCAAGGCCAACGACACAGAGTTCATCATGTACGTGGAGATCCCTCCTGAACAAAGAGACACAAAATGCTTCTGCAAAGTGAAGGTGATGTTCATACCAACGTGTGAGACCAACTGTACCCAGCCATCGGAAGCAACACTGGAGATAGAGTTGACTAAGAAAGCCGGTCTGATTCCCCACAAGGAGTGTTGTGACGCCCGACATTGCAACGACAGATCTTACAACTGGGACAATTGCAGAGGGATCTGATAGTCTGTTTTTTTTAATAGTCAATTTTCATATAACTTTCCATAGTTAAAGTCTCAAGCTTTAGAAATCCTCGTGTAATAAAGCCAGTACAGTGGAACGTATGTAAAAACATAAACATATGTGGTTCAAATCTCCCTCCCTCCCGCTTATTCCCTGAAATAATTACAAGATACGTATGCGAAGCATCAGTCACACTCTCAAGGAACACACATCTGCTGCCTCGACTTAAGGTGAATTTCTTGCATATATTCTCTGGGACTTGATAGTTTCCCATCAAACTCTTGCTATGGTGTTCAAGAACATTAAATAACACTACTTGGTTAAAATTGGACGGGTCCGGGGAAATCACGTTCCTATAAAAGAAAATGAAGACAAGTTTACCAGCTTCCATCTGTGGACTGGAAGGTTATAAAGACAATGTTGAAAATGCTGAGGCAAGAGAAGCGTCCTGGAGAGTCGAACATGAAAGCCAGGCAATTTATATATCTTAGGTAAGAAATATAGAGGAGAGTCCTGCAATATAGATGAAATATAGAGGAGAGTCCTGCAATATAGATGAAATATAGAGGAGAGGTACTTGCAGGAAAACGCAAGTGGTCATCTCGACAAGACAACATAAGAAAGATGGAACACTACAGCATCATCTTCGTTTCATCCGACAGAAGCAGCCTGCTGTGTAGGCGAAACGTTTCATTAATAAAGATACCTAACTGCTGCACATGTATCTTTATCATTAGCTTGTCGGTATTTTAAACCATTTCCAACATACTTTCATCGAGGTACTGACAGCCATTGTTTTTGTAATGACGGGCGTCAAGCACTACCATAACCCTGTCCGTCTGTGCTGTCATAATTACTGCATCTTGCCAGGAGAAAAGTCCCACAAAGTCGGTAATTCATTCACTGGCAGACTCTGACAAGCCGTCCGAGTCTGTAAGCCTCCTTCAGGAGGCTTTACCCACTTTCAATTCTTTCCCCCCCTCTCTGTCTGTCTATATGTATATATATATATATATATATATATATATATATATATATATATATATATATATATATATATATATAAATATATATATATATATATATATATATATATATATATATATATATATTTTTTTTTTTATTATCACACCGGCCGATTCCCACCAAGGCAGGGTGGCCCGAAAAAGAAAAACTTTCACCATCATTCACTCCATCACTGTCTTGCCAGAAGGGTGCTTTACACTACAGTTTTTAAACTGCAACATTAACACCCCTCCTTCAGAGTGCAGGCACTGTACTTCCCATCTCCAGGACTCAAGTCCGGCCTGCCGGTTTCCCTGAATCCCTTCATAAATGTTACTTTGCTCACACTCCAACAGCACGTCAAGTATTAAAAACCATTTGTCTCCATTCACTCCTATCAAACACGCTCACGCATGCCTGCTGGAAGTCCAAACCCCTCGCACACAAAACCTCCTTTACCCCCTCCCTCCAACCCTTCCTAGGCCGACCCCTACCCCGCCTTCCTTCCACTACAGACTGATACACTCTTGAAGTCATTCTGTTTCGCTCCATTCTCTCTACATGTCCGAACCACCTCAACAACCCTTCCTCAGCCCTCTGGACAACAGTTTTGGTAATCCCGCACCTCCTCCTAACTTCCAAACTACGAATTCTCTGCATTATATTCACACCACACATTGCCCTCAGACATGACATCTCCACTGCCTCCAGCCTTCTCCTCGCTGCAACATTCATCACCCACGCTTCACACCCATATAAGAGCGTTGGTAAAACTATACTCTCATACATTCCCCTCTTTGCCTCCAAGGACAAAGTTCTTTGTCTCCACAGACTCCTAAGTGCACCACTCACTCTTTTTCCCTCATCAATTCTATGATTCACCTCATCTTTCATAGACCCATCCGCTGACACGTCCACTCCCAAATATCTGAATACGTTCACCTCCTCCATACTCTCTCCCTCCAATCTGATATTCAATCTTTCATCACCTAATCTTTTTGTTATCCTCATAACCTTACTCTTTCCTGTATTCACCTTTAATTTTCTTCTTTTGCACACCCTACCAAATTCATCCACCAATCTCTGCAACTTCTCTTCAGAATCTCCCAAGAGCACAGTGTCATCAGCAAAGAGCAGCTGTGACAACTCCCACTTTGTGTGTGATTCTTTATCTTTTAACTCCACACCTCTTGCCAAGACCCTCGCATTTACTTCTCTTACAACCCCATCTATAAATATATTAAACAACCACGGTGACATCACACATCCTTGTCTAAGGCCTACTTTTACTGGGAAAAAATTTCCCTCTTTCCTACATACTCTAACTTGAGCCTCACTATCCTCGTAAAAACTCTTCACTGCTTTCAGTAACCTACCTCCTACACCATACACTTGCAACATCTGCCACATTGCCCCCCTATCCACCCTGTCATACGCCTTTTCCAAATCCATAAATGCCACAAAGACCTCTTTAGCCTTATCTAAATACTGTTCACTTATATGTTTCACTGTAAACACCTGGTCCACACACCCCCTACCTTTCCTAAAGCCTCCTTGTTCATCTGCTATCCTATTCTCCGTCTTACTCTTAATTCTTTCAATTATAACTCTACCATACACTTTACCAGGTACACTCAACAGACTTATCCCCCTATAATTTTTGCACTCTCTTTTATCCCCTTTGCCTTTATACAAAGGAACTATGCATGCTCTCTGCCAATCCCTAGGTACCTTACCCTCTTCCATACATTTATTAAATAATTGCACCAACCACTCCAAAACTATATCCCCACCTGCTTTTAACATTTCTATCTTTATCCCATCAATCCCGGCTGCCTTACCCCCTTTCATATATATATACATATATATATATATATACATATATATATATATACATATATATATACATATATATACATATATATATACATATATATATACAGGTAGCACCAGGCAAATACATGTATACTGCTCACGTCCTTACTCAGTAGAGCATTTTCTGTATACATCCAGACCATTCTTACGCCCGAGACATCTTTTTAAGTGTCATTCTCTGCTTGTCATGTTGTCATGTCACCACGTCCACCATACCTTCACTATAATCCATGGCAGCCTGTGTACTCCTTGACTATTACCAGGGACGGATCTACTGTGAAACTAATGAAGGTTAAGCTTCAGGGCCCCTAATCCCGGAGGGGCCTCAGAAGTCACTCTAATCCACATTGCTTAAAAATTTTGGGTCTGGTGTATAAGAAGGGGTTGCGAAGGGGCCCCATAACGGTTCAAGCTTCAGGGCCCCAAAAATGTAGGTCCGCCAATGACTTACAAACCCAATAAAGACACCAACCAACCCTCAAACCTCGTCTTTCAGATAAGCAAAGCATCCTACTAATTATAACGATAATTTTTAAAGGGGTGGTGGGGGTTGTAAGCCAGCGGAAGTCTTCGGTCAGATAACTAAAAGCTCCAGCGGCTGGACCTGTTTCCTGACACATCTTACCCAACCTAACCTAACCTAACCAAGCATCCCAGATTAATGTTTTCAACACCTACTCTGGGTTCAGACTCCTCGTTCTCCTTGACTCAGTTTCCTACTACTTCTACATCGACAAGGATACTCGCTTTTAACTCTTCTCAGCAGGTTTTGTCATCAACTGGACTCTTGATTATAGAGCCAAGAGTACGACCGTGGCAAAGCATGCGGATTGTATTTCTAGCTGCTGACGTCACTAACAAAGTTGACTTGATGACCAACATTTTCGACTTCAGCAAAGTAACCACAGAAGACATCATCCCATCACTATCCTTCACTATCTCGAAATTCCGCTGCGTTGCTCCTTCTGAGGCAGACCACCTTCTTCAGCACGACATTCGTGCCAAACTTATTCTTATCACTTCTTTCCTGTTCTTAATCGACCTCACTCCGTTTCTTTAGTGTTTGTAGTACTATGAGTTTGGTCACAATCTTTCTGTTGACACACTTAGATCTTTTACAGGTGTTCATCTTCCGGTCATTCCTGGAATAAATGCTCAGATCCTCTCAAATGCCCCAGCAGCTCTTTCCATCTCCCTGACACCTCCAACCAATACCATACACGTCCTTCTACCCTGTCATACACGTCCTTCTACCCTATCATACACGTCCTTCTATCCTGCCATACACGTCCTTCTACCCTGTCATACACGTCCTTCTACCCTGTCATACACGTCCTTCTATCCTGTCATACACGTCCTTCTACCCTGTCATACACGTCCTTCTATCCTGTCATACACGTCCTTCTACCCTGTCATACACGTCCTTCTATCCTGTCATACACGTCCTTCTATCCTGTCATACACGTCCTTCTACCCTTCCAATTCATTTTACCTGTATCCCCGCTTCCCTTACTGTATTGTCTCTTTCCTACCCCTACTTCTTCCACTAGTCGCTGTTCCCCTTCCTGTGCTGCTGCCCTCAGCAGCCCTTCACCTGCCTTCCCTCTGCCTGTGCCTCACTACTCTCCCTTCATAGTTGTCACAATAGTGTAGAAGTCAATGACTGATTTCTAGTTTATCTTAGCTGGACTTTAAATAATAAGATATCACAAGGACCCCACTGGAAATAAGTGACTTTTTCGGACATTTTTTTGGCTGGAACAATACACAAATAACCCACACATAGGAGAGAGGAGCTTACGACGACGTTTCGATCAGACTTGGACCATTTACAAAGTCACACTCCTTACTCTCATCTCACCGTATCTTGGTCCTCCTTCCATCCATCCTTCCATCCTTCCATCCATCCATTCATCTCTCCCGACAACACTCATACACCCCTATCCATCAATCTTCCCACCGCCCTGGCAGACACAACCCCCCCATCCAGCCTACCACCTGCCACTTCACACCTATCCACCTTCATCCCTCCTACATCCATCAACTCTGGATGCCACTTCACATCCAGCCGTTCATCTTGCTCTCTTCCAGACGGTGAACATAACGAGTGAATGAAGAATGAGACACATGAAACATCTGGGATTCTTCAGTGAGGAAATGTGTGTGCACACAGTGGCTTCATCAGTCCAATACGAAGAAGAACGATAGAAAAAGAGGAGTTTGACGTAATCAGTCCCTCAGCCTGGCATCGATGTGTTCAGTGTCTCACTACACAACTGGTATAATTCACAGAGCGGATGAAGACTCGAACCTGTGACAGGCGAGTTCTGTTATTACGACTTCGCGAGTCATTATAGACGGGATATTTGAGTTAGAAGGGAAGGCTTCCGGTCTGTTATATACTATGTGTGTTTATATATCAGTAAGTAATATTACTGTAAGGTCGTACTGTGAAGGTATTGGACGAGAACACCGCTTGTGTTCACACGTTGTGGACACATTGTGAACACGTGTTGAACACCGCTATAGTAGTGGTATACACTAGTCACTCTTGAGTGACATTAAGTGGCTCTTTGAATGCTATCCAAAAGCTCTCTCTCTCTCTCTCTCTCTCTCTCTCTCTCTCTCTCTCTCTCTCTCTCTCTCTCTCTCTCTCTCTCTCTCTCTCTCTCTCTTTATTTTTTTTACACAGGGTTTGACAAGGTTAAGGATCCCTAGCTTTATTGACAAGCTATTTACAGGTTAAGGATTCCTAACTTTATTGGCAAGCTAAGAGCTGTTTCCTACATCAGCTCATTTGAAAGCATTTTTATTGTTATGAGACATACAAGTAGGGAACAGGATGAAGTTGGAGCTATCTGTGGGCCAGCATTTTCATTTGATCAACTGACTTTATCTCGTTGACATCATTATGCTGTACGAATGTGTTCCATACTCGAGTCATCCTGGGTATGTATGATCTCAGATGGAGTGATGTTCTGGAGAAGGGTACATCCAGAGTGAAGTTGCTGCGTTCTGCCCGTCTTGTGGCATAAAAGCTTGTTTCACGCTGTCCTCGAAGTGGATCCAAGTGTGGTACTTTGACAATATTGGCCTTGTACATAACAGTAAGGCCACCCACATCCCTCCTGTGTTGAAGGCTCTGCTGAAATGACAGATCTATCCAGAATGGGTCCAGGTGAGAGATGAGACGTCTTGCTCTGTTCTCCACTCGGCAAGCAGTCGCAGATGAGAGGGGGGC
>NC_091344.1:24083412-24085912 GCF_038502225.1 Cherax quadricarinatus
GTATATGTTATAGTGATGGTATATGTTATAGTGATGGTATATATAGTGAGTATATGTTATAGTGATGGTATATGTTATAGTGATGGTATATGTTATAGTGATGGTATATGTTATAGTGAAGGTATATGTTATAGTGAAGGTATATGTTATAGTGATGGTATATGTTATAGTGATGGTATATGTTATAGTGATGGTATATGTTATAGTGAAGGTATATGTTATAGTGATGGTATATGTTATAGTGAAGGTATATGTTATAGTGATGGTATATGTTATAGTGATGGTATATGTTATAGTGATGGTATATGTTATAGTGATTGTATATGTTATATGATGAGGTATATGTTATAGTGATGGTATATGTTATAGTGATGGTATATGTTATAGTGATGGTATATGTTATAGTGAAGGTATATGTTATAGTGATGGTATATGTTATAGTAAGTAAGGTATATGTTATAGGTGATGGTATATGTTATAGTGATGGTATGGTGTTATAGTGATGGTATATGTTATAGTGATGGTATATGTTATAGTGAAGGTATATGTTATAGTGATGGTATATGTTATAGTGATGGTATATGTTATAGTGATGGTATATGTTATAGTGATGGTATATGTTATAGTGATGGTATATGTTATAGTGATGGTATATGTTATAGTGATGGTATATGTTATAGTGATGGTATATGTTATAGTGATGGTATATGTTATAGTGATAAGAACATAAGAACATAAGAAAGAAGGAACACTGCAGCAGGTCTACTGGCTCTTGCGAGGCAGGTCCAAGTCTCCTACCGGCTTAAGCCAATACCCTAACCTAGTCAGGTCAGGTCACATTCACTTAAGGAAGGAACACGACAACTGACCTAGTAGCACAAGCACAGGTCCAACTCACACCCACTCATGTATTTATCTAACCTATTTTTAAAACTACACAACGTTTTAGCTTCTATAACTGTACTTGGGAGTTTGTTCCACTCATCCACAACTCTATTACCAAACCAGTACTTTCCTATATCCTTCCTGAATCTGAATTTTTCCAACTTAAAACCATTGCTGCGAGTCCTGTCTAGGCTAGATATTTTCAGCACGCTGTTTACATTCCCTTTATTTATTCCTGCCTTCTTCCCTGGACTACCCTCCCTGGACTACCCTCCCTGGACTACCCTCCCTGGACTACTCTCCATGGACTACCCACCCTGTCCTACCCGCCCTGGACTACCCACCCTGTCCTACCCGCCCTGGACCACCCACCCTGTCCTACCCACCCTGGACCACCCACCCAGTCCACCCACCTGACCACCCTGGCCCTGGACTACCCTTCCCTGACCTACCCACCCTGTCCTACCCACCCTGCCCACCCGCCCTGGACTACCCAACCCTGTCCCACCCACCCTGTCCTACCTGGGCCCTGGACTACCCACCCTGTCCCACCCGCCCTGGACCACCCACCCTGTCCCACCCACCCTGTCCCACCCTGCCCTGACTACCCACCCTGTCCTACCCGCCCTGGACCACCCACCCTGTCCTACCCCACCTGACTACCCCACCTGACTACCCCTACCTGACTACTCCACCCTGTCCCACCCTCCCTGACTACCCACCGTCCCACCCTCCCTGACCACCCACCCTGACACCCACCCTCCCAGGATTACCCTCCTGGACTACCCTCCTGGATTACCCTCCCTGGACTACCCTCCCGGGACTACCACCCTGTCTGCCCCCCTCCATGACTACCCTCCTGGACTACCCTCCCAGGACTACCCTCCCTGGACTACCCTCCCTGGATTACCCTCCCTGGACTACCCTCCCAGGACTACCATCCCAAGACTACCCTCCCTGGACTACCCTCCCTGGACTACCCACCCTGTCCTACCCTTCCTGGACTACCCACCCTGTCCTACCCTCCCAGGACTACCCACCCTGGACTACCCTCCCAGGACTACCCTCCCTGGCCAACCCTCCCTGGACTACCCACCCTGTCCTACCCTCCTGGACTACCCACCCTGGACTACCCACCCTGGCCTACCCTCCTGGTCCTACCCTCCCTGGCCTACCCTCCCTGGACTACCCACCCTGTCCTACCCTCCCAGGACTACCCACCGTGGACTACCCACCCTGGACTATCCACCAAGTCCTACCCTCCCTGGACTACCCACTCTGTCCTACCCTCCCAGGACTACCCACCCTGGCCTACCCTCCCTGGCCTACCCACCCTGTCCTACACTCCCTGGTCTACCCTCCCTGGACTACCCTCCCCATTCACCTGCCTCATCACCCCACCATACAGCAGGTAAACACCAGGTCACACACCTCCCCCGGTCACCCCTCCCCTCACGTTCTTGCCATAAATCCGTCTCTGTGGATTCATGCGTATTCATAAGCGAGGATCAGTCCCACGAACGATCCCACGGTGGAAATGCGCTTTTTTTGGGGGGGAGGAAGAGGGGTCTTATTTACGTTCGTGAGAATTCTGATATTGACGTTCTTGTAGTTG
>NC_091344.1:24090912-24115912 GCF_038502225.1 Cherax quadricarinatus
GAAGCTCCTGATGAAGTGTTGATTGCAACACGAAAGACCTAGAGCTACCATTCAACTCCCCCCCCCTGATGGTCGTTTTGCATCCTGTGTTGCTTGCTGGCGATTTTTTCACCAAAACCTATATTTTATACCCTGTTATTGTTATTTTCCCGAATATAAGTACACTAATACCGGGACCGAGCGATAGTCTTTTGTTTCCCGGTAAGAAAGGAGGATCTGATACCACCAGAAAACCCCAAACAGCTGACGTCACAGTATCAGTCAGCCAATCATCCGGCTTGAGAGTCTTCGGTCGAGTAATCGGCTTTGGTGTGTGGACCGTGAGGGGAAATTGGCGCCGCCCTCAGCCCCCCGTGTGAGGATCCAATCCCTCGATAGGGGTGTGGATTCCCCTGATTGTCATCTTACCTTTCACTCGCCAGTGTTCTTTACCCCGTTTATACTTGCTAGAACGCACAACATTGAAAATAATCTCTGCATCTTGTATATAAATTCTTCATATTGACAAAAGACACGCTGAGGGACAAGACTTTTTAAGAGCATCGTTTCGCTCATGATAAAGCTCTACCCAGGGCGAAACGATGTCCCAACCAAAGCCAGTTCAGCAGCCTATGTCTTCTGTTCTCTAGTGTCTGCGCTACGCTGTTCCAAAACTCCATATTACTGGCTTCTAATGCTCTTAGTGGGATCAGAATCCACACTGTCATCCTTCAGGCTACAGAGCATCCTACACAGAGGAAGGAAGCTGGATCTTATCCTACTGGTCTTCCTCTGAAGGAAGCTCTGTGGTAGAGCGTTCAGCTAATCGAAAGGGCATTGGTTCGGCTCACAGCTCGAGTTAAATGTCTGACTAAGTCCTCTTTTACCCAGGTTCGCCTAACAGTAAATAGGTACCTGGGTGTTTGTCTGTATACACCTGTTGCCCCTGTTCACCTAACAGTAAATAGGTACCTGGAGTATACCTGGAAAGTATACCTGGAGTCTACCTGGAGAACACACCTTGATGTCAATCTGTTTACACCTGCTGCTCTTCTTTACCTAACAGTGAATAGGTACCTGGGTGTTAGTCTGTTTATACCTGTTGCTCCTATTCACCTAACAGTAAATAGGTATCTGGGTGATAGACAGTTTAGGATGACAGACGACTTGAGAGTAAACACCGAGGCTATCTGATCAGAAAAACTATCTATTTCTGTTTCGATTAAGAACTACCGTGTATTATCTTGACGTTTAATTCAATTACAGAAAAGCAGAAGGCTCTCTGCTACAAGAGTCGACGAAAATCACAACAGAACAAGGAGAGTCCTCAGGACTTCATCCTCAGCCCATCCTAGCCTCACACACCTAGATAATACACAATAGTTCTTAATGGGAATGCTGATAGTTCCTGTCAGCAGACAGCCGCAGTGTGGTCTTCCAAGCCTTCAGCTATCTGTCTCATGTACTTCCATGTACTACCATGTACTTCCATTTACCAAGACCTACGCTCAATATCTCTCTCAAAAGTATCCTATTAGGGCGAGGACTCCTGATGGTATCCTCAGAGGACATCCTGCCGCCTCTACCCCATAAACTCAGTCATTAGATCTTTACCTGAGCGTCCATGGACCCTCTGAGTGGCAGGGACGCTCTGAGTGGCAGGGACGCTCTGAGTGGCAGGGACGCTCTGAATGGCAGGGACGCTCTGAATGGCAGGGACGCTCTGAATGGCAGGGACGCTCTGAATGGCAGGGACGCTCTGAATGGCAGGGACGCTCTGAATGGCTGTCATGTCCACGAAATGTGCAGGAACTTGTTAGACTTAACAACTATAAATGTTAACTCATTCAGTGGCGAAACTAACATGATAAACTGTCGAGTTAACATGATAAACTGTCGAGTTAACATGATAAACTGTCGAGTTAACATGATAAACTGTCGAGTTAACATGATAAACTGTCAAGTTAACATGATAAACTGTCGAGTTAACATGATAAACTGTCAAGTTAACATGATAAACTGTCAAGTTAACATGATAAACTGTCAAGTTAACATGATAAACTGTCGAGTTAACATGATAAACTGTCAAGTTAACATGATAAACTGTCGAGTTAACATGATAAACTGTCGAGTTAACATGGTAAACTGTCGAGTTAACATGATAAACTGTCAAGTTAACATGATAAACTGTCGAGTTAACATGGTAAACTGTCGAGTTAACATGATAAACTGTCAAGTTAACATGATAAACTGTCAAGTTAACATGATAAACTGTCAAGTTAACATGATAAACTGTCAAGTTAACATGATAAACTGTCGAGTTAACATGATAAACTGTCGAGTTAACATGATAAACTGTCAAGTTAACATGATAAACTGTCGAGTTAACATGATAAACTGGAGTGTTAATTATCGGGTTTTGTTATATATTCACTTTATTTATTGGTCAACTGTTGAGATTTATATTATTAATTATATTATTAAAAATAAAGTATAATACATAATGGATATATAATTTTTGGCGAGTCAAATTTTTCTCGGTCACCAAATTAAAAAAAATAAGGCGTATTTTTAGTCCAGAAATTTTTTGAAGATGATGAATGTAAGTGAAAAAAATCATAATGAATAATTTTTCGTGACTGAAAAAAAAAAATTTTAATCATCAGTCAAATTTGAAAAGATTTTTGGGGGATTTTCAAGAGATTTACAAAGAGATTACCAGATTTTTTTTTATATATATTTAGATATTTTTTTAAGATATTTTTAGATATTTGAAGTTTATATTTTGCTTCAGTATATTTAAATTTTTAACCAGGTAACACCTAGAGACTTATTAACTTAGCAGGTTAACTTAGCTATTTAACACCTAGATACCTATTAACTACCCGGACAGGAACATCAGGTCTCTGGAGATATGGTCACGGTATCGACTCACCCAGGAAATGAACCCGGATATTTTGGTGCGATTGAGGGTCGCTGCCACCTCTTAGTGCGGTGCTAAAGAGCCTCACCAGAAGATTTTTTTACTCTCTGGTGTTTTATACATACGTCTAATTCCTCGATTTGTGCACACCATTATGGTCATGGTGTCGGTGAAGCAGGACCACGCGTCCGGACCCCGTGACACAAGGGTTCGATGCGGCGTTAAGCCGCGAGAGCCCTATAAACCCCAAACAAGACGATAAAACCACTACGGCTCCAGCCTCCATTATTGTGTTTAGTTCTCATTCAGATGAGGATTCTTGAGCCTCGCGTCATCAACATGGCAGCGGGCCAGGCTAAACATTTTAATTTTAATGATTTTATTAGTGACTTGTACACGAGGGAGCGGCAGCATGGTCCAGTAACTGCCCCTCAATCGGCATTATGTACCTCTTTATCTTTTCAATTCGTCGACTCGGGAATCAATAAATCAGCTGTGTCTTGGGGTGTTGTTAAGGTCTGGCTGCCAGGGGACGCCAGGCCAGATATTGTCTGGTCAAGTGCTCCAGTTTTCTCTTCCTTGAGCGAGCTTTTGTCGCGGCTTCAATCGACCAGCTCATTTGCTTACAGAGTCGACCAATGACAACTGGCTAACCACATCAATATCACCAATCACGCGCATAAAATCACTTCAAGTCGTCAATTGGCCTGATTGACAGATCAGTCCCTCTATTGTCAACATCTTCTTCCCGGGTTCATAGTGCACCAGCGTTACCAACCCTCACCTCAATTTTTTTTGACACGCACCTACCACCAGACTCGAAACTCACTTTCATTTTCAACCACAAACCTCAGGCATTATTCCACGAAGCTTCCGCATATTGCATTCTAATTCCCAATGTTCATTTAATAGAAGCAGTCTCGAAAGGAAGATAATACGAACCTAACTAAGTTGGCAGCACTGAAGTATAAGTAGCGTCACCATTAAAAGAAAAACAAAAGACATAAGTGAAGCGGCGGGAGCCTTTTATTAATGACCTAAACATATATAAATATATATATATATATATATATATATATATATATATATATATATATATATATATATATATATATATATATATATATATATATATATATATATATATATATATATGCCAGAATATTATGTGAGGAGAGTCGGGGATTCGAATGCTGCTTAAATTTTTTCAGTGGACTCTATAGAATAGTTGCCTTTGTCCTATCTCTCAATGCCTAATTTAATATTGTGAGGTTTAGTGATCACATCTGTAAACCAGGACGATATTAAAATAATAACTCACATCTTGAACAATAAAATATATACCTAAATTGATTTCCATTATAATTAGTCACACTATGATAAAAACTAATCAGGCGCCTTGAAAATAAGTCATTACTGTAGAGAGAGATGTCAAGTACTACCATAACTGCAGTAAAACGAGATTATTGGCAACGTTTCGCCCATTCAGTGGGGCTCTTTTCTCTCCAGGTCCTGAAAAATGAGGCGTCACAATGAGCTTCTCTCTCGTGTTTGATAATGCAATATAAACAGTTGTGAATTATTGGATAAAGTCAGCGGGGAGCATGAAAGTGTTGAGTTGCGTGGCTGTTGTCCATCTCTCACTCCCGCAGTTTGATTAAACACGCGTTTACCCAATAATATATGGACGTCGAACACACTAACTCACTTGATGGAGTGTAATTCTCTAGTGACGCTAAACGTTATACCTGTTAGTCTCACTTTGCAAGGTGTGGACACCACTTTTGTTGGGGAGGATCTGGTAAAACACGACTTTTGTTGGGGAGGATCTGGTAAAATACGACTTTTGTTGGGAAGGATCTGGTAAAACACGACTTTTGTTGGGGAGGATCTGGTAAAATACGACTTTTGTTGGGGAGGATCTGGTAAAACACGACTTTTGTTGGGGAGGATCTGGTAAAATACGACTTTTGTTGGAGAGGATCTGATAAAATACGACTTTTGTTGGGGAGGATCTGGTAAAATACGACTTTGGTTGGGGAGGATTTGGTAAAACACTACTTTTGTTGGGGAGGATCTAATAAAACACGACTTTTGTTGGGAAAGATCTGGCAAAAGCAACTTTAGGCGTGAAGCCTCACATAATCATTATATATCTCGGGAAGCCTACCTGGAATTTACCTGGAGAAGGTTTCGGGGGCCAACGCCCCCGGGGCCCGGTCTGAGACCAGGCATCATGGTAGATCAGGGTCTGATCAACCAGGCTGTTACTGCTGGCCGCATGCAGGCTGACGTACGAACCACAGCCCGGCTGGTCAGGTACTGACTTTAGGTGCCTGTCCAGTGCCTTCTTGAAGACAGTCAGGGGTCTATTGGTAATCCCCTTATGTATGCTGGGAGGCAATTGAACAGTCTTGGGCCCCGGACACTTACTGTGTTTTCTCTCAGTGTACTCGTGGCGCCCCTGCTTTTCATCGGGGGAATGTTGCATCTCCTGCCGAGTCTTTTGCTTTCATATGGAGTGATTTTCGTGTGCAGGTTTGGTACCAATTCCTCCAGGACCTTCCAAGTGTATATTATCATGTATCTCTCCCGCCTGCGTTTGAGGGAATACAGATCAATGACCTTCAACCATTCCCAGTAGTTTAGGTGCCCTATCGTACTTATGTGTGCCGTGAAAGTTCTTTGTACACTCTCCAGATCTGCAATGTCGCCAGCCTTGAAAGGGGCCGTTAGTGTACAGCAGTATTCCAGCCAAGAGAGAACAAGCGATTTGAGGAGAATCATCATGGGCTTGGCGTCCCTAGTTTTGAAGGTTCTCATTATCCATCCTATCATTTTCCTAGCGGATGAGGTAAATACATTGCTGCGGTGTTTGAAGGCGAGATCCTCTGACATTATCACTCCCAGGTTCTTCACATTACTCTTCCGCTGTATTGTATGGTTAAAATTTGTGGTATACCCTGAGACATTTTTAATTTCAAGTTTTCCATATCTGAGTAGTTGAAATTTCTCCTCGTTGAACTTCATATTGTTTTGAGTAACCCATTCGAAGATTTGGTTGATGTCCGCTTGGAATCTCGCAGTGTCTTCGATGGAGGTCACTGCCATGGTAATCCGGGTGTCATCCACAAAGGAAGACACGGAACTATGACTTACATCTCTGTCTATGTCAGAAATGAGGATGAGGAATAGAATGGGAGCGAGTACTGTGCCTTGTGGAACACAGCTTTTTACCATGGCTGCCTCAGACTTTACTCTGTTTACTATTACTCTTTGTGTTCTATTTGTCAGGAAGTTGTAGATCCAACTACCAACTTTTCCCGTTATTCCTTTATCCCGCATATTATCCCTAGTTAATATATGATGAGTTTTTTTGAGAGAGAAACTTCTAGCGGAGATATATACACACGATCATGGTCGAGAAATTTCAAAATATCTTATATTTTTGATGGAAGCTTCAAGGAGGCATATATCTGATGGGATGCCATTGGTAAACGCGATTTTGGCTGCCATCAAAGCAAGCTCGAAGGTACTTTGAAGCCTAGAACATGATTTTGATGGTTATCAAAGCAATCACAAAGGTATTTTGAAGCCTTTGATTTTGAGGGAAAGAAGTTGGCGGCTGTGCAAGAGGACTTTTTTGACGGGAGTAAACAGGATATTCTGGCGGGGAAAAAAGAAGAAATAAAGCGCGCGTTGGTGATGGTAAACAGAGTTGTAGCCTGGTACACATGACACCGACATTACTGAAGAATAATCGGCTAACGGAGTTTACTACAGCTCCCCACTTCATCGGCGTTACCATGTAATTAACCTGTTTATCTTGGTAATTGTGCGGAGCGGCTGGGCCAGTTATGTGCGGGCAAATGTAATTACCCAGGTAATGATTACAGCCGGTCCACCTGTCACCATTAGTCAAGTGAAGGATATTCTTCACTGTGTGATAAGTGATCAAGGCTTGTTTGGTGGGCAGATAATCGTTTTGTCTTCTCTGCATCTCTTGCGTCATCTGTTTTCTTCCGTTATTCCTTTGTTTTGGTGTGCTCACCTAGTTGTGGTTGCAGGGGTGGAGTCACAGCTCCTGGCCCCGCCTTTTCGCTGGTCTCGAGTAGATCCGCTGTCTCTCCTTGATCCGTAAGCTTTATCGAGTCTTCTTGTGTGTGTGTGTGTGTGTGTGTGTGTGTGTGTGTGTGTGTGTGTGTGTGTGTGTGTGTGTGTGTGTGTGTGTGTGTGTGTGTGTATGTGTGTGTGTGTGTGTGTGTGTGTGTGTATATATGTGTGTGTGTGTGTGTATATGTATGTGTGGTATGTGTGTGTGTGTGTGTGTGTGTGTGTGTGTGTGTGTGTGTGTGTGTGTGTGTGTGTGTGTGTATGTGTGTGTGTGTGTGTGTGGATAGTACTGTTGATGTATGTAACTTTCTGTTTTTATTGGTGGTACAGAAGACGATATGGAGTTACTGTTACTGCTCCTGGTCCAACGAACTGTAGCTTCCATCTCCCCAACCCGGGGGTTCGAGCCACATTGCCTCACAGTTCCCAGCAGTTACAGTCGCCAGACGAGTCTATGTGTTTCAGTAAATATTATTGCGTGAGTATACACACATGTATACTTTTACATACGTATGAGTGTGCGTATTTATGTGTGTACGGACATATGTGCATGTGTGTATGTGCTTATGTACATGTGTATATACTTACCCGTGTGTAAGTACGCATGTATGTATGATACTCGACGATGATTGGCAGATAATTTCCATAGAGTTGTTTGAGTTAACAGTGAGTTAAGAGAATTAAAATCCACAGTACCATGACCGGTGTTGACCAGGTCAGTGTAGTTGAGGTCAGGTCAGTGTAGGTGAGGTCAGGTCAGTGTAGGTGAGGTCAGGTCAGTGTAGATGAGGTCAGGTCAGTGTAGTTGAGGTCAGGTCAGTGTAGTTGAGGTCAGGTCAGTGTAGGTGAGGTCAGGTCAGTGTAATTGAGGTCAGGTCAGTGCAGGTGAGGTTAGGTCAGTGTAGTTGAGGTCAGATCAGTGTAGTTGAGGTCAGGTCAGTGCAGGTGAGGTTAGGTCAGTGTAGTTGAGGTCAGATCAGTGTAGTTGAGGTCAGGTCAGTGCAGGTGAGGTTAGGTCAGTGTAGTTGAGGTCAGGTCAGTGCAGGTGAGGTTAGGTCAGTGTAGTTGAGGTCAGATCAGTGTAGTTGAGGTCAGGTCAGTGTAGGTGAGGTCAGGTCAGTGTAGGTGAGGTCAGGTCAGTGTAGTTGAGGTCAGGTCAGTGCAGGTGAGGTTAGGTCAGTGTAGTTGAGGTCAGATCAGTGTAGTTGAGGTCAGGTCAGTGTAGGTGAGGTCAGGTCAGTGTAGGTGAGGTCAGGTCAGTGTAGTTGAGGTCAGGTCAGTGCAGGTGAGGTTAGGTCAGTGTAGTTGAGGTCAGATCAGTGTAGTTGAGGTCAGGTCAGTGTAGGTGAGGTCAGGTCAGTGTAGGTGAGGTCAGGTCAGTGCAGGTGAGGTTAGGTCAGTGTAGTTGAGGTCAGATCAGTGTAGTTGAGGTCAGGTCAGTGTAGGTGAGGTCAGGTCAGTGTAGGTGAGGTCAGGTCAGTGTAGTTGAGGTCAGGTCAGTGCAGGTGAGGTTAGGTCAGTGTAGTTGAGGTCAGGTCAATGTAGGTGAGGTCAGTTCAGTGTAGGTGAGGTAAGGTCAGTGTAGTTGAGGCCAGGTCAGTGTAGTTGAGGCCAGGTCAGTATAGATGACGCCAGGTCAATGTAGTTGAGGTCAGGTCAGTGTAGGTGAGGCCAGGTCAGTGAAGGTGAGGCCAGGTCAATGTAGTTGAGGCCAGGTCAATGTAGTTGAGACCAGGTCAGTGTAGTTGAGGCCAGGTCAGTGTAGATGACGCGAGGTCAATGTAGTTGAGGTCAGGTCAGTGTAGTTGAGTCGAGGTCAGTGTAGTTGAGGCCAGGTCAGTGTAGGTGAGGCCAGGTCAATGCAGTCGAGGCCAGGCCAATGTAGTTGAGACCAGGTCAATGTAGTTGAGACCAGGTCAGTGTAGTTGAGGCCAGGTCAGTGTAGATGACGCCAGGTCAGTGTAGTTGAGGTCAGGCCAGTGTAGTTGAGGCCAGGTCAGTGTAGTTGAGGCCAGGTCAGTGTAGTTGAGGCCAGTTCAGTGTAGGTGTTACTGTACACATTAATTGCGACACTTAATAGACAATAATCCCTTAACCACAATTAACACAAAGGGGGAAGAGGGAGGGAGAAAATGGAGGGAGGGAGAGAAGGAGGGTGAGGGAGAAAGGGAGCTTAGGGACCAACTAACGAAATATTTAACATTTAAATGGGACCAACTCCCTCTTTTAAACACACACACACACACACACACACACACACACACACACACACACACACACACTCCCCCACCCACACCCCTCTCTCCCTCTCTCTCTCTCTCTCTCCCTCCGCCGTCCCACTCGACGGTATCCGCATGTTTGACCATTAAAGGGGAGAACACAGCCTCTGGAGTGGGTGGTTGAGAGGGAGGCTTCCCGTGGAGAGGCCTGGGAACCCTCTCATTACGCTATGATACACACTTGGACGCCAGGCCGGCGGGTGGCACCTCTCAGCACCTAGTATTTAGTTCCCAGGACCTGATGAAGGGGGAGGGGAGGTGCTAGAGGGTGAGGGGGAGGGGAGGTGCTAGAGGGTGAGGGGGAGGAGCTAGGTGAGGGAGAGGTGCTAGAAGGTGAGGGGAGGTGTTAGAAAGAGAGGGGATGTGTTTGAAGGTGAGGGGCAGTGCTAGAAAGGGGTGGGTGTAGTGTTAGAAAGGTGAGAGGGAGTAGCTGTTAAAAAAGGGGAAAGAGGGAGCATATGTAGGGGGGAGAAGACTATATGTTGTGGAGGGAGATATACCAACATTCCTCAGCGTATGTACCTCGTCTTCTCCTCTGCATCATCAACAATACACTGTTGACCCAGCTACTCTTTGTTTGCAGACCAGCCGTACCAGCCTTCGTTATATCATTTTCATTATTTTTATGATTAACTCATCGGCCGTCTCCCACCAAGGCAGGGTGGCCCGAAAAAAGAAAAACTTTCACCATCATTCACTCCATCACTGTCTTGCCAGAAGGGTGCTTTACACTACAGTTTTTAAACTGCAACATTAACACCTCTCCTTCAGAGTGCAGGCACTGTACTTCCCATCTCCAGGACTCAAATCCGGCCTGCTGATTACCCTGAATCCCTTCATAAATGTTACTTTGTTCACACTCCAACAGCACGTCAAGTCCCAAAACCATTTGTCTCCATTCGCTCCTATCAAACACGCTCACGCATGCCTGCTGGAAGTCCAAACCCCTTGCACACAAAACCTTCTTTACCCCCTCCCACAAACCTTTCCTACGCCGACCCCTACCCCACCTTCCCTCCACTACAGATTTATACACTCTCGAAGTCATTCTAATTTGTTCCATCCTCTCAACCTGCCCGAACCACCTCAACAATCCCTCCTCAGCCCTCTGGATAATAGTTTTGGTAATCCCGCACCTCCTCCTAATTTCCAAACTACGAATTCTTTGCATTATATTCACACCACACATTGCCCTCATACAGCATCTCCACTGACTCCAGGCTGTGAAAGATATATTTCTCTTGGATGATAAAGAAAAAGCCACTAACTCAGATTCCAAAGTTGAACCAGCTGGAGTCAAGAACCAGGAACCACAGCTAGTGAATCGAAGTCTTCATAACGACCTTAATTCATCCAAGAAACAAAGCTACTTGTTTCGAGACTGTGCCGAACCCAGACACAAGAATCAGTCTGTCCAGAAAGCGGCAGAAAAATCACATTAGTAACTTACTTATAATTTGATGACTCAGTATGTTATTGTTGTGATGTTGATGGATTTTTCGAAGCAGTGGGTGAACATCATGATCCTGTAGTGTGGCGGCGCTTTACTGATTCCAGTAAAACAAGTGAAGGCGGTCTTACTTCACAATAGCAACACTCTACTATGTCTTCGTTTAGTTCTCGCTAGACACTTGAAAGAAATGTGAAACAATGACAAAACCCCCCTAGCCACTGATCAAATATGGGAAGTTTGGGTGGAAAATCTGTTACTGGAACGGCAACGTGGATGTACCAAGTTACTGCTGTTTTCTGTATTTGTGGCAGAGTGCAGATACAGAGCAACACTACACTCAGCCTACATGGCCAACTGGAGGACTGTATGAGGCAGGAATGAAGAACATTCAACACTAGCCATTAGTCGACCCAAAGGACATACTTCTTCCGCCTTTACACATCAAATTAGACTTTATTAAAAACTTCGTTAGAGCTCTGGACAAAGAAGGTGCAGGGGTTCGCCTGTCTGAAGAAAAGGGTTTCTGAAGTTAGTCCCGCCAAGCTGAAGGAAGATGTCTTCATTGGTCCTCAGTTATCTTTATCTTGAGGACAGACTCGAAGATGCTGAGCTGAGTTGCATTCAAGAACATTTGTGAATGTTTCTTGGCCTTTCATCACAGTGATGATTACAGAAATGTAAAAGAGTTATTGACAGCATATCTACTGGGATGTAGGATATCCCTCAAGACTCATTTCCTCCATTGTCACCCTGAATTCTTCTCGCCAAACCTCTGTGATGTTAGTGACGAACACTGTGACAGATTTCACCAAGACCTGGCCATTATGGTGAAGAGATGTCAGGGAAACACCTGACTATCAGACAGATGGTAGACTACTGCTGGACACTGGTGTGTGAGAGTCACACCTGACTATCAGACTGATGGTAGACTACTGCTGGACACTGGTGTGTGAGAGTCACACCTGACTATAAGACTGATGGTAGACTACTGCTGGACACTGGTGTGTGAGAGTCACACCTGACTATCAGACTGATGGTGGACTACTGCTGGACACTGGTGTGTGAGAGTCACACCTGACTATAAGACTGATGGTAGACTACTGCTGAACACTGGTGTGTGAGAGTCACACCTGACTATAAGACTGAAGGTAGACTACTGCTGGACACTGGTGTGTGAGTCACACCTGACTATCAGACTGATGGTAGACTACTGCTGGACACTGGTGTGTCAGAGTCACACCTGACTATAAGACTGATGGTAGACTACTGCTGAACACTGGTGTGTGAGAGTCACACCTGACTATAAGACTGATGGTAGACTACTGCTGGACACTTGTGTGTGAGAGTCACACCTGACAGTAAGACTGATGGTAGACTACTGCTGGACACTGGTGTGTGAGAGTCACACCTGACTATAAGACTGATGGTAGACTACTGCTGGACACTGGTGTGTGTGAGTCACACCTGACTATAAGACTGATGGTAGACTACTGCTGGACACTGGTGTGTGAGAGTCACACCTGACTATAAGACTGATGGTAGACTACTGCTGGACACTGGTGTGTGAGTCACACCTGACTATAAGACTGAAGGTAGACTACTGCTGGACACTGGTGTGTGAGAGTCACACCTGACTATAAGACTGAAGGTAGACTACTGCTGGACACTGGTGTGTGAAAGTCACACCTGACTATAAGACTGATGGTAGACTACTGCTGGACACTGGTGTGTGAGAGTCACACCTGACTATAAGACGGAAGGGAGACTACTGCTGGACACTGGTGTGTGAGAGTCACACCTGACTATAAGACTGATGGTAGACTACTGCTGGACACTGGTGTGTGAGAGTCACACCTGACTATAAGACTGATGGTAGACTACTGCTGGACACTGGTGTGTGAGAGTCACACCTGACAATAAGACTGATGGTAGACTACTGCTGGACACTGGTGTGTGAGAGTCACACCTGACTATAAGACTGATGGTAGACTACTGCTGGACACTGGTGTGTGAGAGTCACACCTGACTATAAGACTGATGGTAGACTACTGCTGGACACTGGTGTGCGAGTCACACCTGACTATAAGACTGATGGTAGACTACTGCTGGACACTGGTGTGTGAGTCACACCTGACTATAAGACTGATGGTAGACTACTGCTGGACACTGGTGTGTGAGTCACACCTGACTATAAGACTGGTGGTAGACTACTGCTGGACACTGGTGTGTGAGTCACACCTGACTATAAGACTGATGGTAGACTACTGATGGACACTGGTGTGTGAAAGTCACACCTGACTATAAGACTGAAGGTAGACTACTGCTGGACACTGGTGTGTGAGAGTCACACCTGACTATAAGACTGATGGTAGACTACTGCTGGACACTGGTGTGTGAGAGTCACACCTGACTATAAGACTGATGGTAGACTACTGCTGGACACTGGTGTGAGAGTCACACCTGACTATAAGACTGATGGTAGACTACTGCTGGACACTGGTGTGTGAGTCACACCTGACTATAAGACTGATGGTAGACTACTGCTGGACACTGGTGTGTGAGTCACACATGACTATAAGACTGGTGGTAGACTACTGCTGGACACTGGTGTGTGAGTCACACCTGACTATAAGACTGATGGTAGACTACTGCTGGACACTGGTGTGTGAAAGTCACACCTGACTATAAGACTGAAGGTAGACTACTGCTGGACACTGGTGTGTGAGAGCCACACCTGACTATAAGACTGAAGGTAGACTACTGTTGGACACTGGTGTGTGAGAGTCACACCTGACTATAAGACTGAAGGTAGACTACTGCTGGACACTGGTGTGTGTGAGTCACACCTGACTATAAGACTGATGGTAGACTACTGCTGGACACTGGTGTGTGAGAGTCACACCTGACTATAAGACTGATGGTAGACTACTGCTGGACACTGGTGTGTGAGAGTCACACCTGACTATAAGACTGAAGGTACACTACTGCTGGACACTGGTGTGTGAGAGTCACACCTGACTATAAGACTGAAGGTAGACTACTGCTGGACACTGGTGTGTGAGTCACACCTGACTATAAGACTGATGGTAGACTACTGCTGGACACTGGTGTGTGAGTCACACCTGACTATAAGACTGATGGTAGACCACTGCTGGACACTGGTGTGTGAGAGTCACACCTGACTATAAGACTGATGGTAGACTACTGCTGGACACTGGTGTGTGAGAGTCACACCTGACTATAAGACTGATGGTAGACTACTGCTGGACACTGGTGTGTGAGTCACACCTGACTATAAGACTGATGGTAGACTACTGCTGGACACTGGTGTGTGAGAGTCACACCTGACTATAAGACTGATGGTAGACTACTGCTGGACACTGGTGTGTGTGAGTCACACCTGACTATAAGACTGATGGTAGACTACTGCTGGACACTGGTGTGTGAGAGTCACATATGACTATAAGACTGATGGTAGACTACTGCTGGACACTGGTGTGTGAGAGTCACACCTGACTATAAGACTGAAGGTAGACTACTGCTGGACACTGGTGTGTGAGAGTCACACCTGACTATAAGACGGAAGGGAGACTACTGCTGGACACTGGTGTGTGAGAGTCACACCTGACTATAAGACTGATGGTAGACTACTGCTGGACACTGGTGTGTGAGAGTCACACCTGACTATAAGACTGATGGTAGACTACTGCTGGACACTGGTGTGTGAGAGTCACACCTGACTATAAGACTGATGGTAGACTACTGCTGGACACTGGTGTGTGAGAGTCACACCTGACTATAAGACTGATGGTAGACTACTGCTGGACACTGGTGTGTGAGAGTCACACCTGACTATAAGACTGATGGTAGACTACTGCTGGACACTGGTGTGTGAGAGTCACACCTGACTATAAGACTGAAGGTAGACTACTGCTGGACACTGGTGTGTGAGAGTCACACCTGACTATAAGACTGATGGTAGACTACTGCTGGACACTGGTGTGTGAGAGTCACACCTGACTATAAGACTGATGGTAGACTACTGCTGGACACTGGTGTGTGAGAGTCACACCTGACTATAAGACTGATGGTAGACTACTGCTGGACACTGGTGTGTGAGAGTCACACCTGACTATAAGACTGATGGTAGACTACTGCTGGACACTGGTGTGTGAGAGTCACACCTGACTATAAGACGGAAGGGAGACTACTGCTGGACACTGGTGTGTGAGAGTCACACCTGACTATAAGACTGATGGTAGACTACTGCTGGACACTGGTGTGTGAGAGTCACACCTGACTATAAGACTGATGGTAGACTACTGCTGGACACTGGTGTGTGAGAGTCACACCTGACTATAAGACTGATAGTAGACTACTGCTGGACACTGGTGTGTGAGAGTCACACCTGACTATAAGACTGATGGTAGACTACTGCTGGACACTGGTGTGTGAGAGTCACACCTGACTATAAGACTGATGGTAGACTACTGCTGGACACTGGTGTGTGAGAGTCACACCTGACTATAAGACTGAAGGTAGACTACTGCTGGACACTGGTGTGTGAGAGTCACACCTGACTATAAGACTGATGGTAGACTACTGCTGGACACTGGTGTGTGAGAGTCACACCTGACTATAAGACTGATGGTAGACTACTGCTGGACACTGGTGTGTGAGAGTCACACCTGACTATAAGACTGATGGTAGACTACTGCTGGACACTGGTGTGTGAGAGTCACACCTGACTATAAGACTGATGGTAGACTACTGCTGGACACTGGTGTGTGAGAGTCACACCTGACTATAAGACTGAAGGTAGACTACTGCTGGACACTGGTGTGTGAGAGTCACACCTGACTATAAGACTGAAGGTAGACTACTGCTGGACACTGGTGTGTGAGAGTCACACCTGACTATAAGACTGATGGTAGACTACTGCTGGACACTGGTGTGTGTGAGTCACACCTGACTATAAGACTGATGGTAGACTACTGCTGGACACTGGTGTGTGAGAGTCACACCTGACTATAAGACTGATGGTAGACTACTGCTGGACACTGGTGTGTGAGAGTCACACCTGACTATAAGACTGATGGTAGACTACTGCTGGACACTGGTGTGTGAGAGTCACACCTGGCTATAAGACTGATGATAGACTACTGCTGGACACTGGTGTGTGAGAGTCACACCTGACTATAAGACTGATGGTAGACTACTGCTGGACACTGGTGTGTGAGAGTCACACCTGACTATAAGACTGATGGTAGACTACTGCTGGACACTGGTGTGTGAGAGTCACACCTGACTATAAGACTGATGGTAGACTACTGCTGGACACTGGTGTGTGAGAGTCACACCTGACTATAAGACTGATGGTAGACTACTGCTGGACACTGGTGTGTGTGAGTCACACCTGACTATAAGACTGATGGTAGACTACTGCTGGACACTGGTGTGTGAGAGTCACACCTGACTATAAGACTGATGGTAGACTACTGCTGGACACTGGTGTGTGAGAGTCACACCTGACTATAAGACTGAAGGTAGACTACTGCTGGACACTGGTGTGTGAGAGTCACACCTGACTATAAGACTGATGGTAGACTACTGCTGGACACTGGTGTGTGAGAGTCACACCTGACTATAAGACTGATGGTAGACTACTGCTGGACACTGGTGTGTGAGAGTCACACCTGACTATAAGACTGAAGGTAGACTACTGCTGGACACTGGTGTGTGAGAGTCACACCTGACTATAAGACTGATGGTAGACTACTGCTGGACACTGGTGTGTGAGAGTCACACCTGACTATAAGACTGATGGTAGACTACTGCTGGACACTGGTGTGTGTGAGTCACACCTGACTATAAGACTGATGGTAGACTACTGCTGGACACTGGTGTGTGAGAGTCACACCTGACTATAAGACTGATGGTAGACTACTGCTGGACACTGGTGTGTGTGAGTCACACCTGACTATAAGACTGATGGTAGACTACTGCTGGACACTGGTGTGTGAGAGTCACACCTGACTATAAGACTGATGGTAGACTACTGCTGGACACTGGTGTGTGAGAGTCACACCTGACTATAAGACTGATGGTAGACTACTGCTGGACACTGGTGTGTGAGAATCACACCTGACTATAAGACTGATGGTAGACTACTGTTGGACACTGGTGTGTGAGAGTCACACCTGACTATAAGACTGAAGGTAGACTACTGCTGGACACTGGTGTGTGAGAGTCACACCTGACTATAAGACTGATGGTAGACTACTGCTGGACACTGGTGTGTGAGTCACACCTGACTATAAGACTGATGGTAGACTACTGCTGGACACTGGTGTGTGAGAGTCACACCTGACTATAAGACTGATGGTAGACTACTGCTGGACACTGGTGTGTGAGAGCCACACCTGACTATAAGACTGAAGGTAGACTACTGCTGGACACTGGTGTGTGAGAGTCACACCTGACTATAAGACTGATGGTAGACTACTGCTGGACACTGGTGTGTGAGTCACACCTGACTATAAGACTGAAGGTAGACTACTGCTGGACACTGGTGTGTGAGAGTCACACCTGACTATAAGACTGATGGTAGACTACTGCTGGACACTGGTGTGTGAGTCACACCTGACTATAAGACTGAAGGTAGACTACCGCTGGACACTGGTGTGTGAGTCACACCTGACTATAAGACTGAAGGTAGACTACTGCTGGACACTGGTGTGTGAGAGTCACACCTGACTATAAGACTGATGGTAGACTACAGCTGGACACTGGTGTGTGAGAGTCACACCTGACTATAAGACTGATGGTAGACTACTGCTGGACACTGGTGTGTGTGAGTCACACCTGACTATAAGACTGATGGTAGACTACTGCTGGACACTGGTGTGTGAGAGTCACACCTGACTATAAGACTGATGGTAGACTACTGCTGGACACTGGTGTGTGAGTCACACATGACTATAAGACTGGTGGTAGACTACTGCTGGACACTGGTGTGAGAGTCACACCTGACTATAAGACTGATGGTAGACTACTGCTGAACACTGGTGTGTGAGAGTCACACCTGACTATAAGACTGAAGGTAGACTACTGCTGGACACTGGTGTGTGAGTCACACCTGACTATCAGACTGATGGTAGACTACTGCTGGACACTGGTGTGTCAGAGTCACACCTGACTATAAGACTGATGGTAGACTACTGCTGAACACTGGTGTGTGAGAGTCACACCTGACTATAAGACTGATGGTAGACTACTGCTGGACACTTGTGTGTGAGAGTCACACCTGACAGTAAGACTGATGGTAGACTACTGCTGGACACTGGTGTGTGAGAGTCACACCTGACTATAAGACTGATGGTAGACTACTGCTGGACACTGGTGTGTGTGAGTCACACCTGACTATAAGACTGATGGTAGACTACTGCTGGACACTGGTGTGTGAGAGTCACACCTGACTATAAGACTGATGGTAGACTACTGCTGGACACTGGTGTGTGAGTCACACCTGACTATAAGACTGAAGGTAGACTACTGCTGGACACTGGTGTGTGAGAGTCACACCTGACTATAAGACTGAAGGTAGACTACTGCTGGACACTGGTGTGTGAAAGTCACACCTGACTATAAGACTGATGGTAGACTACTGCTGGACACTGGTGTGTGAGAGTCACACCTGACTATAAGACGGAAGGGAGACTACTGCTGGACACTGGTGTGTGAGAGTCACACCTGACTATAAGACTGATGGTAGACTACTGCTGGACACTGGTGTGTGAGAGTCACACCTGACTATAAGACTGATGGTAGACTACTGCTGGACACTGGTGTGTGAGAGTCACACCTGACAATAAGACTGATGGTAGACTACTGCTGGACACTGGTGTGTGAGAGTCACACCTGACTATAAGACTGATGGTAGACTACTGCTGGACACTGGTGTGTGAGAGTCACACCTGACTATAAGACTGATGGTAGACTACTGCTGGACACTGGTGTGCGAGTCACACCTGACTATAAGACTGATGGTAGACTACTGCTGGACACTGGTGTGTGAGTCACACCTGACTATAAGACTGATGGTAGACTACTGCTGGACACTGGTGTGTGAGTCACACCTGACTATAAGACTGGTGGTAGACTACTGCTGGACACTGGTGTGTGAGTCACACCTGACTATAAGACTGATGGTAGACTACTGATGGACACTGGTGTGTGAAAGTCACACCTGACTATAAGACTGAAGGTAGACTACTGCTGGACACTGGTGTGTGAGAGTCACACCTGACTATAAGACTGATGGTAGACTACTGCTGGACACTGGTGTGTGAGAGTCACACCTGACTATAAGACTGATGGTAGACTACTGCTGGACACTGGTGTGAGAGTCACACCTGACTATAAGACTGATGGTAGACTACTGCTGGACACTGGTGTGTGAGTCACACCTGACTATAAGACTGATGGTAGACTACTGCTGGACACTGGTGTGTGAGTCACACATGACTATAAGACTGGTGGTAGACTACTGCTGGACACTGGTGTGTGAGTCACACCTGACTATAAGACTGATGGTAGACTACTGCTGGACACTGGTGTGTGAAAGTCACACCTGACTATAAGACTGAAGGTAGACTACTGCTGGACACTGGTGTGTGAGAGCTACACCTGACTATAAGACTGAAGGTAGACTACTGTTGGACACTGGTGTGTGAGAGTCACACCTGACTATAAGACTGAAGGTAGACTACTGCTGGACACTGGTGTGTGTGAGTCACACCTGACTATAAGACTGATGGTAGACTACTGCTGGACACTGGTGTGTGAGAGTCACACCTGACTATAAGACTGATGGTAGACTACTGCTGGACACTGGTGTGTGAGAGTCACACCTGACTATAAGACTGAAGGTACACTACTGCTGGACACTGGTGTGTGAGAGTCACACCTGACTATAAGACTGAAGGTAGACTACTGCTGGACACTGGTGTGTGAGTCACACCTGACTATAAGACTGATGGTAGACTACTGCTGGACACTGGTGTGTGAGTCACACCTGACTATAAGACTGATGGTAGACCACTGCTGGACACTGGTGTGTGAGAGTCACACCTGACTATAAGACTGATGGTAGACTACTGCTGGACACTGGTGTGTGAGAGTCACACCTGACTATAAGACTGATGGTAGACTACTGCTGGACACTGGTGTGTGAGTCACACCTGACTATAAGACTGATGGTAGACTACTGCTGGACACTGGTGTGTGAGAGTCACACCTGACTATAAGACTGATGGTAGACTACTGCTGGACACTGGTGTGTGTGAGTCACACCTGACTATAAGACTGATGGTAGACTACTGCTGGACACTGGTGTGTGAGAGTCACATATGACTATAAGACTGATGGTAGACTACTGCTGGAAACTGGTGTGTGAGAGTCACACCTGACTATAAGACTGAAGGTAGACTACTGCTGGACACTGGTGTGTGAGAGTCACACCTGACTTTAAGACGGAAGGGAGACTACTGCTGGACACTGGTGTGTGAGAGTCACACCTGACTATAAGACTGATGGTAGACTACTGCTGGACACTGGTGTGTGAGAGTCACACCTGACTATAAGACTGATGGTAGACTACTGCTGGACACTGGTGTGTGAGAGTCACACCTGACTATAAGACTGATGGTAGACTACTGCTGGACACTGGTGTGTGAGAGTCACACCTGACTATAAGACTGATGGTAGACTACTGCTGGACACTGGTGTGTGAGAGTCACACCTGACTATAAGACTGATGGTAGACTACTGCTGGACACTGGTGTGTGAGAGTCACACCTGACTATAAGACTGAAGGTAGACTACTGCTGGACACTGGTGTGTGAGAGTCACACCTGACTATAAGACTGATGGTAGACTACTGCTGGACACTGGTGTGTGAGAGTCACACCTGACTATAAGACTGATGGTAGACTACTGCTGGACACTGGTGTGTGAGAGTCACACCTGACTATAAGACTGATGGTAGACTACTGCTGGACACTGGTGTGTGAGAGTCACACCTGACTATAAGACTGATGGTAGACTACTGCTGGACACTGGTGTGTGAGAGTCACACCTGACTATAAGACGGAAGGGAGACTACTGCTGGACACTGGTGTGTGAGAGTCACACCTGACTATAAGACTGATGGTAGACTACTGCTGGACACTGGTGTGTGAGAGTCACACCTGACTATAAGACTGATGGTAGACTACTGCTGGACACTGGTGTGTGAGAGTCACACCTGACTATAAGACTGATAGTAGACTACTGCTGGACACTGGTGTGTGAGAGTCACACCTGACTATAAGACTGATGGTAGACTACTGCTGGACACTGGTGTGTGAGAGTCACACCTGACTATAAGACTGATGGTAGACTACTGCTGGACACTGGTGTGTGAGAGTCACACCTGACTATAAGACTGAAGGTAGACTACTGCTGGACACTGGTGTGTGAGAGTCACACCTGACTATAAGACTGATGGTAGACTACTGCTGGACACTGGTGTGTGAGAGTCACACCTGACTATAAGACTGATGGTAGACTACTGCTGGACACTGGTGTGTGAGAGTCACACCTGACTATAAGACTGATGGTAGACTACTGCTGGACACTGGTGTGTGAGAGTCACACCTGACTATAAGACTGATGGTAGACTACTGCTGGACACTGGTGTGTGAGAGTCACACCTGACTATAAGACTGAAGGTAGACTACTGCTGGACACTGGTGTGTGAGAGTCACACCTGACTATAAGACTGAAGGTAGACTACTGCTGGACACTGGTGTGTGAGAGTCACACCTGACTATAAGACTGATGGTAGACTACTGCTGGACACTGGTGTGTGTGAGTCACACCTGACTATAAGACTGATGGTAGACTACTGCTGGACACTGGTGTGTGAGAGTCACACCTGACTATAAGACTGATGGTAGACTACTGCTGGACACTGGTGTGTGAGAGTCACACCTGACTATAAGACTGATGGTAGACTACTGCTGGACACTGGTGTGTGAGAGTCACACCTGGCTATAAGACTGATGATAGACTACTGCTGGACACTGGTGTGTGAGAGTCACACCTGACTATAAGACTGATGGTAGACTACTGCTGGACACTGGTGTGTGAGAGTCACACCTGACTATAAGACTGATGGTAGACTACTGCTGGACACTGGTGTGTGAGAGTCACACCTGACTATAAGACTGATGGTAGACTACTGCTGGACACTGGTGTGTGAGAGTCACACCTGACTATAAGACTGATGGTAGACTACTGCTGGACACTGGTGTGTGTGAGTCACACCTGACTATAAGACTGATGGTAGACTACTGCTGGACACTGGTGTGTGAGAGTCACACCTGACTATAAGACTGATGGTAGACTACTGCTGGACACTGGTGTGTGAGAGTCACACCTGACTATAAGACTGAAGGTAGACTACTGCTGGACACTGGTGTGTGAGAGTCACACCTGACTATAAGACTGATGGTAGACTACTGCTGGACACTGGTGTGTGAGAGTCACACCTGACTATAAGACTGATGGTAGACTACTGCTGGACACTGGTGTGTGAGAGTCACACCTGACTATAAGACTGAAGGTAGACTACTGCTGGACACTGGTGTGTGAGAGTCACACCTGACTATAAGACTGATGGTAGACTACTGCTGGACACTGGTGTGTGAGAGTCACACCTGACTATAAGACTGATGGTAGACTACTGCTGGACACTGGTGTGTGTGAGTCACACCTGACTATAAGACTGATGGTAGACTACTGCTGGACACTGGTGTGTGAGAGTCACACCTGACTATAAGACTGATGGTAGACTACTGCTGGACACTGGTGTGTGTGAGTCACACCTGACTATAAGACTGATGGTAGACTACTGCTGGACACTGGTGTGTGAGAGTCACACCTGACTATAAGACTGATGGTAGACTACTGCTGGACACTGGTGTGTGAGAGTCACACCTGACTATAAGACTGATGGTAGACTACTGCTGGACACTGGTGTGTGAGAATCACACCTGACTATAAGACTGATGGTAGACTACTGCTGGACACTGGTGTGTGAGAGTCACACCTGACTATAAGACTGAAGGTAGACTACTGCTGGACACTGGTGTGTGAGAGTCACACCTGACTATAAGACTGATGGTAGACTACTGCTGGACACTGGTGTGTGAGTCACACCTGACTATAAGACTGATGGTAGACTACTGCTGGACACTGGTGTGTGAGAGTCACACCTGACTATAAGACTGATGGTAGACTACTGCTGGACACTGGTGTGTGAGAGCCACACCTGACTATAAGACTGAAGGTAGACTACTGCTGGACACTGGTGTGTGAGAGTCACACCTGACTATAAGACTGATGGTAGACTACTGCTGGACACTGGTGTGTGAGTCACACCTGACTATAAGACTGAAGGTAGACTACTGCTGGACACTGGTGTGTGAGAGTCACACCTGACTATAAGACTGATGGTAGACTACTGCTGGACACTGGTGTGTGAGTCACACCTGACTATAAGACTGAAGGTAGACTACCGCTGGACACTGGTGTGTGAGTCACACCTGACTATAAGACTGAAGGTAGACTACTGCTGGACACTGGTGTGTGAGAGTCACACCTGACTATAAGACTGATGGTAGACTACAGCTGGACACTGGTGTGTGAGAGTCACACCTGACTATAAGACTGATGGTAGACTACTGCTGGACACTGGTGTGTGTGAGTCACACCTGACTATAAGACTGATGGTAGACTACTGCTGGACACTGGTGTGTGAGAGTCACACCTGACTATAAGACTGATGGTAGACTACTGCTGGACACTGGTGTGTGAGTCACACCTGACTATAAGACTGATGGTAGACTACTGCTGGACACTGGTGTGTGAGAGTCACACCTGACTATAAGACTGATGGTAGACTACTGCTGGACACTGGTGTGTGAGTCACACCTGACTATAAGACTGATGGTAGACTACTGCTGGACACTGGTGTGTGAGAGTCACACCTGACTATAAGACTGATGGTAGACTACTGCTGGACACTGGTGTGTGAGTCACACCTGACTGTAAGAGTGATGGTAGACTACTGCTGGACACTGGTGTGTGAGAGTCACACCTGACTATAAGACTGATGGTAGACTACTGCTGGACACTGGTGTGTGAGTCACACCTGACTATAAGACTGATGGTAGACTACTGCTGGACACTGGTGTGTGAGAGTCACACCTGACTATAAGACTGATGGTAGACTACTGCTGGACACTGGTGTGTGAGTCACACCTGACTATAAGACTGAAGGTAGACTACTGCTGGACACTGGTGTGTGAGAGTCACACCTGACTATAAGACTGGTGGTAGACTACTGCTGGACACTGGTGTGTGAGAGTCACACCTGACTATAAGACTGGTGGTAGACTACTGCTGGACACTGGTGTGTGAGTCACACCTGACTATAAGAGTGAAGGTAGACTACTGCTGGACACTGGTGTGTGAGAGTCACACCTGACTATAAGACTGATGGTAGACTACTGCTGGACACTGGTGTGTGAGAGTCACACCTGACTATAAGACTGATGGTAGACTACTGCTGGACACTGGTGTGTGAGAGTCACACATGACTATAAGACTGATAGTAGACTACTGCTGGACACTGGTGTGTGTGAGTCACACCTGACTATAAGACTGATGGTAGACTACTGCTGGACACTGGTGTGTGAGAGTCACACCTGACTATAAGACTGAAGGTAGACTACTGCTGGACACTGGTGTGTGTGAGTCACACCTGACTATAAGACTGATGGTAGACTACTGCTGGACACTGGTGTGTGAAAGTCACACCTGACTATAAGACTGAAGGTAGACTACTGCTGGACACGGGTGTGTGAGAGTCACACCTGACTATAAGACTGAAGGTAGACTACTGCTGGACACTGGTGTGTGAGAGTCACACCTGACTATAAGACTGAAGGTAGACTACTGCTGGACACTGGTGTGTGAAAGTCACACCTGACTATAAGACTGAAGGTAGACTACTGCTGGACACTGGTGTGTGAGAGTCACACCTGACTATAAGACTGAAGGTAGACTACTGCTGGACACTGGTGTGTGAGAGTCACACCTGACTATAAGACTGATGGTAGACTACTGCTGGACACTGGTGTGTGA